>NC_053517.1:87938692-88098692 GCF_016920715.1 Anopheles arabiensis | reverse complement strand
TAGTGCACATTTCAATTGTGCATATAACGAATTCACACACCGCCCGGGGAACAACATTCGCATCGAGCGCTTCTCTACTATCATCTACGCTCGTGATTTTCTGCTTCCAATATAGTGCCACCGATTGTGTGAAGCAAGAGGATAGAGAGAGGGAGAGGGAGAGAGAACAAGGGAATGTTGTTGTATCGATCAGCGAGCTTCATGTTCGGATAATGATGGCGGCATGGAGGATAAAGTAGTAGGCATGCGGGGTAAGGCGACATTCACGTGTATCATTTGTATTAGTTGCACACTCTGTGTTGAGGTGCGTTTGTATGTGTCCATAGGACCCGGCATGCCGGTGTCCGGTGTCATTGCGAGCAAATGCTGGGAGGAAGGAAGATGAGAACAACCGTGTTTCGTTCATTCATCCCACCATTCATTCATTTGTTCGCCTATTGATTTGTGTGTGGATACACAGGCGCTACCGCGACAACTTCAGCATCCCCCTTTCGCTCGAATTGGCCACTCTATCACTGTAAGGACAATACGAGGCGTATGTCACACCATATGCTTTCGATGCATCGATCGATGTGATGTACTAAAAAGAGAAAAGCTTCTTCAGTCTGTACTCTCGGCACGCTGACGTTTCATATCGGATGGAACTGATGGAAATGTCACAACTTAACGAAAGCAGAAAAAGCTCATATTGATATGAAAATATAGTTTGAAAACTTAAACTAACCGTAAAACCATTTAAAGTGTCCCAAAATGCAATGTTACTTTAACTCAAACGGCTCGATGGTGCTTGCTCAGTCTTCTAATACACGGTTAATTTATAATTGATTATAGCCACCACTGCACCATTTCCTTTTTGGCTCGAGACACGGTGGTGACAAGACAAAAAGGGTAGAAAACAGGAAGTCATACTGGAAAAAAGTTCGTTCTACAGGCGGGATATAAACTACTACTAAACCAACTAATGACCAATTCTCTATTTGTTCAATTGCTGAACACCTTCCCGCCGTTTGTGGGAGAGGAAGAAGGAACCCCAATTGCAAAACGGGGCGGTGAAAGCTTCCGGATGTCTGCACTATTTCCGTTCCCCGTAAGATGTCTCCTCTTGCTTGTCTTGGCGCGGCACCTTCTACAAGCGAGCGTCAGTGCACCTAGACACTACGCGAGCCCGGGGGAGGGGCAAAAGCAATCGCGTTTGGCAACCCGACCGGGTCCATCAAGAAAAAGCTGTACTTCTGTGGGTTGTTTTTTGTTTTGTTTTAAATGTCGCGTGCGGTAGGTGTCACAATCAATTAGGCTCTTGGCGGGAGTGACATGGAATGAGTGCGCAAAACGAACGCCACACTATTCCATTGCCGGCGACACCGGATGCTCGAAGCGTCGGTTTCTCGGTCGTCGGTGCTTAATCGGAAGTCAACGCCGCGCGGACACGTTGGGCGTGGGCAAGTTAGCGGTGGCGGCGGTAAATGAAGCAAATCTAATCGCAGTAATGGACACCGGACCACCCGACTGCTTCGGCACGATCAGTGTGTGAGTGAGTGAGCGGTGGTGGTGGGGATATTTAAAAGAATCAAAATAGAAAAATAGATTTTACTATCGGTGACGAATCGCGTTTTTGTTCTGCTGGGTGCTCTGGTGCACCAACCAATGCATACAAGAGACACCCATACAGAGAGAGAGAGAGAGAGAGAGAAGGAAAGAAAGAGAGCGATAAATACTTTGTTGCAAATCTAATGAAGTGCGATGTGTGTGCTTACCCAAAGTGTATTCGCGGACATCGATCCCAGGGCTACAACAACAGCACACACACGCTCACAAAGGGTTTAATGTATAAAACAAAAGCCAACATGATCCACCGGACATGGTACTTCCGCCTAAATTGCGCTTTACCCTTTCGCCCCTTCTCTTGCTATTTTGCTCTCTCTCTCTCGTTCTTTCCACCGAGACCAGCAAGCAACGACGTCATCCCGTCCTCGAAAAACCCACACGGGACGGAAATGCGATAGAAGTGGACTCTCTTCCTCTCTTCAATTTCTCTCCACTTGTCTCTTTATGCTTGCTCTCTACATCTCTCTGCGCGCCCGGTCTCTGTACAGAATAAATGATACACAGACACACACAGCATTTTGGAGACTCGCATCGACTCGCCGCTTGCGGTAAAACCTTGCTCTGCCGGAAGTGAGATGATTGACAGTTTGGGCTTGAAAAAATAATAACAAAAAAAAAAAACAGTGAGATGTGAGGACGAGGGCACAAGAATGGAAGCAGCAATAAAAACAAAAAAAAGCAAACCCCGACACACATGTGCTTTACTTTCCGGATTGCGTTTAAAGAGCCTCTTCTTTGGAGTGACACAAAACGGTAAAAAAGCTACAACAACAAAAAAAACATTAGAAAGAAACAAAATTGCAGTTGGTGCGGGGATCTTCTTTGTGTACGTTACCCAAACGTCATTCATTGTGGGAAAGCTGGTGTTGTTGGGATGATCGGTTCTACATGTTACTGACCTGTGGAAGAGACGGAGAAAGAGAGAGAGACCAAAGTAACGGGATTATTAAATGATTGATTAAATGCAAAGTGTAAAAACGGGGTATTTTGCAATGGTATGAAATCTAAATCCATTTCTGTTTGAATGTATGCGCTCTTAAACTGTTAACCCTTGCGCTCTCTCGTCGATCATCGTAATTAAGCTGCTGGACATTAACCGCCCCTTCCCCCCCGCCGGCGATACACACTTTGTCCTTCCGTCTTTCCCGCGTGCCTTAGCCATGACATCACAAAAGGCGGAAGGAAGGAAGTTTCAATTTATCACACACTCACGCCAACAACTCTTCTGTGCGCGTCCGCCGAACGATGCCAAACGACGCGCACTTGTGCTTGCTTGCGTGTGCAGAAAACAGAACCCAAAATAGGAATTGCCATTAGGAACGGAGCGCGAAACCCCGTCGCCGCCACCATCGTGTGGGGTTATGTCGCAGGTCTAAAACGAGCGGAAGTACGTCCGGACGTACGTTTAAGTGTTGGCTTCCGTTGGTGCAGTGGTAGTTGATGTCGCTAAGACACACACGCTTCGGCGGGCTAAATTCTTGTACGTTTTATTGCTAAAATCACTTTAAGTATTGAGAGAAATAAAGTGAAAACAAACCTTACAGAATTTGGTTTGTATCCTGTCCTTTCGCTAACTTAGTTACCACGGCTCCCCCATTGCGATGGGTAGTTTCCTGTTTCGAGGACCAGCTAAAGGGACGTTAAGGGTTCGTTCAAAGGAGGATCTATTTTTAGACAGTGCCTCACGCCACAGTGTGCCCTCACAGCGCGCTGTGTTCCCTGTCCCCACAAGAAACAGAAATTTAATTTATAACCCATAACAGAGAGATAGGGAGAGGGGGGGGGGGGGGAGAGCAGTTTGGCGACAGTAGCAGCACTACCCATCTATCGCTTTTGCATGTTTGGGCCCTGGAAATCGTTTCGCGCTATTCCTAAGAGCCATCCACATAGCCCAAAAATAGGATATCCTTCTCCGTTTGATAGCGCATCGATCGGTACACAGAACCATTCGCGCCATCCATCCTGCTTCCTGTGAATTTAGGAAGCTGTATATAAAAAAAGAATATAGAATAGGCAAAATTACGTTACGGTCAATGAAGATGCCTATTTTGCTCCAAGGCAGTTATCAAAAATAGAACACCTCCTTCCATCGACAGCGCATCGTGAGGCTGTCGCACAGACCTAATTAACCGGCGTGACGTATGCTCACCAGGCACACATTGGTGGTGTGCCATTTCCCACTATGCGAGCTATATTTCGTTTAATTATGGTAAGAGATATTTTTATCGCTTTTTTAAAACCACATTGAACAGCGAAAGTTCTGATTGCAGTGTGGCAATGCAATCCAATTCGAATCTAGTAGAATGAATACAGAAAATGTCAGGAGCATTGCATACATTTAGGCGGATTATTCTGTGCGATGGTAAGATATTTCGGGTGCGATGTTTAGGGCGGCACGCATAAAACAATTATATTACAGCTCGAGCCGCATATGGGGCCGCTCATCTACGCACCTACCCCCCCACCTCCCCTCCTCTTCTATCTCTTAGTTCACCGAGAACGGAAACGTTTTGGACGGCGAAAGATTTATCTCATGGTGTGTGCTTCTAATGCCTTACTAAATCCTCCAAGAACACACCGGGGGGAAAACCTGGGCCGTCCAGTAAAGACGACAGCGACTGCTGCTGCGTCACTTCCCGTCACTGCTGGTGATAGAAATATGCTACTTCCACACAAGGGGATGGCTGCGCTGGGGTGCACGAGTAGGCAGTAGAGTCATCGGGGCCATCATTCTGTTTTTAGCCAGGAAAAGATGGATTGCTTCCTTCCGCTCGCCCTGTTTAGGTTGTTTGCCGTGATTCCTTGTAATGATCGTTCCCTTTTTTTCTCTCTCTCTCTCCCCGTGCTCCCAGTAATTACAACAGCACACCACACAAGGTCCCTTTGCTTTCTTCGCCGCTCTTCATTTACTCGGTTGTCGTAAATAACAACAACAAAACATCCTAAGACTCGATCGAAATTCTAGGTTATATATTCTTAACATGCGACACGACGACGAACACGACGACGGGGAGATATCACCAACGAGCTGACAACCAACTTTCCAATCAATTTCGACGCTTAGGGTGTACGGGTCGACAAAGAAATCGAAAAAAATTGACCGTTTTCGTTTTGTCTCCAGCAAAAAAAAAAAAAAAATGCTGTTGATACAAGCTTTTTTCTTCCTGCTCCGGGATTTAGCTCCAGGATGAACCCAAGGAAAGCACAAAAAAGAACGAAAACATAAATGTATCTCAACAGAACAACAACAGAAAAGGAGGGCGCACATGTTTCGGGGAAGATTCCGGAAGGGAGCAGAACAGACAAGCTAGAAGGAAAGAGTGCGAGAGGTCCCTGTGCTATCTATCTTTAGAAATGGGCCTCAACACCAAGATGGGCATAATAGGGCAGAAGCAGAGCATCATCCGATCTAGCGAGGGGACCGGATGTTGAAGATACGGAACCATCGTTCGAACACACCGGGGAAGAAGGGAAGATACACACACACAATAGTGGAATGAAACTAAAAACATATGCACGTTGCGTGCGCTGCATGTGTGCTCTTCACTCACGTCGGTGCCTGAGATCCATGGTGCCACAGCACCACCACCACTGTACACCTATTCCCTCCGATTGCAGTCTTGAAAGAAACAGTCTCAAAGACCCTCTTCTCTCGCGGGCCCTGTCATCGTCGTCAGCGTCGTCCGCCAGACAGGAAGTTACGGCCTGGGGAGTCTCAAATTACCCTTCGGCGGCAATCATGCTCATCCCGCGCGCGCCCGGCGGATCAAATGCGATCCACCCCTCTCTCTCTCTCTCTTATAGCGCTTCTAGTAGGATCGCGATCATGAAGCGCATCATGCAATTCTTACACGGGGCAAAAGGGGGAGGGGGGCAGCAGAGCAGGGTGCGTGTGGTGGCGGTTGCACGCGGCTAAAAGGAGAAATACATTGCAACCGAAAATAGAACACCCTCCGCCAGGCCAGCCAGCGCGCAGCACAACACACCCGAGCGCGCACTTTTCCCGAAACAGCATCAGCGCGCGCGCGCCCGAGAAAAGATTCTTTCTCTACCTCCACTCTACTATACACCCCCACCCATCTAACCACCTTTTCTTAGAGAGTGTGTTCTTGTGTCATTCACTGGCTGGCGCGGCTGTTGCGTGCGAGTCAGTCTGCGGGGAATTTCCGGATGGGGCGGCAGCAGCAGTTTGGGGACCCTCCCCTACTGTCTGTCTGCTTGGGGCCTGCATCCCTCTCTGCTGGGGGTCGCGCTTTGGCGCATCCTATACGCCCCGTCTTCAAGAAGCTGACATGGCGTAACATGAGTGTGCGGCGTTGGGGGTCCCCCCCCTTCAGATGTGTTAGACCGACCACGCAGTCACACGCCGTTCTATTTTGGAGACAGTATGTTTCGTGTGTGTTTTCTATCTTTTCTTCTTTTTCTTAAGGCCATAGGGGGGGAGGCAAAAGCAAAAGCAAAAAAAAGGAAGTAAGAGATCGTAATAGTAAACACAAAGAGGGAAGATGAGAGTCTGCTTTCTCCTTCCGTCGCGTGGCGTCGGCGGCGCTGTGAAGGTTTTTGGAATTCGCTACAAAGATGCACCTCGCAAATGCAATTTCTTTGGAACGTGCCTTGCCGACGGTCGATTGGATCTATTTTAAGCGGTAAATTAAAATATCCACGCCGCCATCTCCTCCACACAGTGTCTTTTTGCTCTGGCCACGTCTGCTGAGGTTTGTGTCTGTGGGTTGGAAGTTACATGCAGCTCTACCGGCTACTGGCGCTAGGTAATAACCTACTCAGACGCTGCCAAGATGTAATGAGCGGAGATAGAGAGGAGGAGGAATAATAAGGAGGGGCCGTTTGGAAAGCCGTCAAATAGGGAGTCTATTTTAAGCGTGTAGCGAGCAATTTGGATATTATTCTTGGAATTTTTACAGTTGACACGTTATTTTGGTCATTTTTGGAGCATCAGTCTTTATATTTTTTTTTTTTTTGCAAATTTAGCAGGAATTAATAAAGAATTTTGCATCATCCCTAAAAGCAGAATAATGTTATAACTGTTTCATTTGTTAGAGATGCAATTCTACCACTAATTTCAGTCCTCCTTTCAATCTCTGTCTAGAACCTTCTCAAAAAAAAAAAGCAAAACAAAACGACTGCCAATATCTCCCCTGTTTGAAGTCAGCAATCATCAAGCAAACATCAATTGCACACATGATGCTGGCCCGCCAGCCCCACGACCACGCACAGAGAGCTTGTCTTTTTGTTAGGTCTGCGTGTTTCGGCGCCTATTTTGTGTCCGTTCAATGACCCAAGGAGGGGACGCAAAGCAGGGACTCGCGCGCAAACGATTTCGCAGATGGAACAGAACAGAACGAAGAAAGAAAGAAAAAAAAACACCACACCCGGAATAAGAAGGATGAAGGCAAAGCAACAATCAACGAAGGGGAGCGTAAACAATCAAGAGGGAAGAGATAGAGAGAGAGAGAGAGAGCAGAGCTCCTACACATGACGCGCCGCCACACAACGTGGACGGCGGCGATGGACGACGAAGGCGCAAAAGTGCAATAACAAAACAAATGCAATTTTGTTAGTATGCGCCCCTCACTCCATTTACGTCCCCCACTCCGCTATCCATCCTGTATCTCTCCCCCAAAACACAGTTTGTTTTCATGTTCAATTTTACACCCCTTGTTGCGGGGAGGAGAATAGAGAGAGAGAGAGAGAGAGAGAGAGAGAAGGAGAAGAATGGCGCGATGGGCAACCCTGGGCGGCCGTGGCAAAAATAATCGTCTGCGGCTGCAGCAAGAGCGCGCGCGCATTCTGTTATCAAATCAAAACAAAGCCGTCCGTCGGGTCGGGTCCAGTGGAGGCTCCTTCCTCTTCGCGGGATGTTGCTTCGCCTTTTGCAGCCAGCAGTGCGCGCGCCTCTCTTGTGCAAGTGGTTAATTTAGGAGTGCGCTGTTCTTAAAATGCATTACTACCGCCAAAGCAGCAGGCAAATGGAAAGCGGAAAGGTTCCGATAATAATAGCAGGGCTTGTGCGCTAACGTGCGATAAGGTCCTGCCGCGGCGCAACAGTATTCGCCAAAACAGGAGGACGTAGATGTGTGCAAGTAGGCGAGAGAGAGAGAGAGAGAAGGACATAAATCAGACCAGTGACTTCTTCAATGCCTCAATGCCTAAATCATGTGCTTTGGTTTCAGATCTTGAGCATAGTTTTAATCGACGGTTTGTATTCAGAGTTCAGTGATCTTACCTGGATCGGTGGAGATGATGTCTAGCGTGCCCAGAATCTCCTTGTAATCTCGGCACAGTACCTGCGGTGACTGTGTGTTGATGATGTGCTCCAGTACACGCGGATAGCAATCTCTGCAAAGACATAGGGTAGGATAAAGGAAGAATATGGTTAGTTGTTGAGAGGTTCTAGAGTCTCTAGATGTATAGGACATTCAAGTTAGGGCATCACTTTGTTGATCAATTTGTATCTCCTGCAATATTCTTGCACTTAATCAATTCTCCTGATAGGACATCAACAGGCCTCAAACTGGATTCAGCGTGCCCAGCGGGAATGTTACAGTCTATACACCCCGCCGCAAGCCGGAAAACGCTTCATAACAAGTAACGCCGAGACCACACCGAGATCGCTAGCTTCAAAGCCCCAAACCCGAACCAACTTCCAACTGGAAGAACTGGGTTCGGAGCCCAAGCCAACAACAGCAACAACAAAAAAGACCCCCCAAAGAAAAAGATCCCGAGAAGGAATCCTCACCTCAAAAAAGCCGGTTCTCTTCGCGCACCAGTCGGACGGACATCACTCCCAGCGTTTGTCCGGTTCTCTTTGGAGCCTCACCGGCCATCCTCTGCATCCCCTTCCTCACACTGAACTGGCTTGTTAAATATGCATACACAAATCTAACTGTAAAATGCCGCCCCGCCATCGCGACCATCGGGCTGTGGAATGTGGCAAGTGTTTTATTGGCATACCATCACTTACCAACTGTGTTTCCTTTATGCTCTCTTCTCCCCCCGCCAATCTCCATATCAACGTATGACAATTTGGCATTCGACACCACACACTCACACTCTCTCTCTCTGTCTCCTTCTGCTGTCGTAACGTCGCAACGCCACGGTGTATGGCATATCCCTATTCCTTCGCTTTGCTTTCTTCCGTTTCGAAAAGATGTTGATTTCTAGTCGGGGTTTTTTTGCTTTTTATTTCTCTCTCTCTCTTATTTTATCTACGAACCATGTTTCCTTTTCTGCGCCGCGACGGCTTTTTCCCTTCCAATTCCTACCGCCAGCCAGAGCCCCAACAAGCCAAGGAGGCATTCCATTCCATCATCACAACCGAGTCGGCCGTTAGGTGACATAAATACCTTCGAGCGAGCAGAAAGACGGGGAGCTTGGAGCATCCCATCGTCGTGCAACAAACCCCAGGACAGCAGATTTGTCGATTTGTGCGAAAAGAGCACTAGCATCATATTTCCATGCCCAAAGCGTACAAAAACACGCGCGCGCTAGAGATAAATGGAAAGAAAAGCTCGCAGCAGCAGCAGCAAAAAGACTTGCAAAAGACGGGTAATTTAAAGACAAAAAACTTTATAAAAGGAAGCATGACATAAGAAAATGTAGACGAGCAAACACATCAAGAGCAGCACAAGAGTGTAGAACAGTAGAAATGATCGAAATAAAAGGAGTTATGCAAAGAAAAACGGGAGAGGAAACAACAGCCACAACAAAAGAAGAAGAAAAAAGCCTATGAAAATATGCTTCTGCTGTTGCTGCTGCGAGATAGACTGCCCGGGGGAAGGACAGGACACATTCCAAGGTAACGGGGCCGGGGGAGCGTTGATGCCGCCCGAACGAAGAAAGCAAGCAAGCGAAGGCTTCAACCGAAGGGAATCCCAAAGAGATGGAAACAAGATGAACCTCACACACACACACTCACACAAACAGAGGAGGAAGAAGAATTGGTATGAACGAACTAGCTTTGTTGTGAGCGTCTCCCGCCTGCCCCTGTGCCCCCTGTCGCCCCACCGTTTGATATCACGACGACGGAGACTCCTTCACTTCCACAACCCAAGACCATAAGCGATCATACAAAAAAAACGGGCCGGAGGGCGGACGCGAAACGGGAGGACACAACTCCGAGCTCCCGGGGGCCGCCGCAGACAGAACGGAACGCGGTGTTACGAGTTTTTTTGTGTTCGCCCATTTCCCGCACAGCTCGCCGTAACACGCTCTTCTTCCCCAATGTACGTATCACACACTCCATCACCCATCATCATCAGCATCTTTCCGTCCTTCGGCCAATTGATTTTTGCCCAACAATTTTTTGTTGTTTTTTTGTTGAAGGGGTTTTGGTGCGAGAGGCTGGACACAGCAAGCAGCCTTTCTTCAAATGTAAATCTCCCCAACGCACGCATCTTACACCAAGCCCAGAGAGGGACGACCGACGACGGCCATCGAGTTTCTGGTTTGCTTCTGTTGCTTTCCCACATCTGGGTGCACACTTCAGCTCTCCCCAAAACTTCAACATACCACCCCCCCCCATGCCCTACCTTCGTGGGGATGCCATGGTCCTTTTTTCCATACTCACTCTCTTCCTCTCTCTCTCTCTCTCTCTCTCTCTCTCTCTCTAAATGTAAATGGAAGGAAGAGATCCCTTTGATTTCGCTTACGCTTGAACGGCGGCGGCAAATGATCGTCGTTTCGCGGCGGACGAGAGGATCGCACGAAATGGGGGGGGGGGAGAAGAAGCGGTCGGGAAAGTTAAGGTATGTGAAGGATCCAGCACAATCCACCACCCAGCTCAATGCGGGGCAGGCGGTAAGTTGCGTTGAGGAGTCAGACTTTCTTTCTGTCCCGCGGGGCTTGGGCTTGCCCATAAACCCGTCGTTAACTCCAGCCATGAGGCTGATGGAATAAGGGTCGGGGGGGGGGGGGGGGGGGATGAGTGGGTTTGGGGTGAGGGGAATTGTTTTCGTTCCGTTCCGGGAGTACGGCCAGAGGCGGAGGGGGCTGGAGTTTTGTTTGTCTCTGCCTTCCCACTGCTTCCTTACGACTCCGATACACACACACACAGAGAGCGAAGACCTATAACGACGACACCCCGGGTATGCCGGCCGGCCGGCCGGCATACATGCTCTGCGTACGCGTGTGTGTGTGTGTGTGTGCCACATGCACACACTCTCCTTTATGCACGCTCGTTCGCTATCGATCAACAGACACACTGGTTCACTTGTCGGTCATTGACATCCGACCAAACCCCCCCCCCTCCGCCACAGCCCAAAACACCACCGCCCGCTCCCTCTCTGGAGGGGGTGCGGTGTGGTGTGTAGCCAAGCTTACAGCGGTGATCGATTTGTTTGCTCCAGAGACCTCCCCGGGTTGTGTTTTCGTGAAACGTTTTGCGTTTTGTGGCAAAGAATGTATTACCAATAACAAAAAAAAACTCACTTCCCCTTCAGTATTCCTCCATCATGTTGTGCCCCCCCCCTCCACACACACACACAGCGCAACAATGTAACTGCGGTATTGGCAGATCTTTTGTATCGGAAGTTGGAAGCTTAGGTAGAGTGCTTTGGAGCAATTTAATTCCCCGCTAGATTATTCGCGAAGAAGAACCACCACAAACCACACCACAAACAGTGATAATTGTTGTTCCCCCTGAGGGGAGAAGAAGGAGGAGAAGGTGGAGGTATAAACATTTCTGGCATGCAAAACACAATCTTCTCGGTACTCTCTTTGCTCCAACCAGCTTGGACGCGTGTTCCTCTACACACCGCGGCTTCCTTGGAATGCGTACACACACACACCTTTCCCGAACGCCACCGCCAAACCCGTTATATCCCAGGAGGAGTCTTCCCGCCGACTAGCACATTTCCACGCGTCTTTTCTCCTTTTGCTGGCTCCGTTCGTTCCAATGTGTTCTGATCCCCTGTCTAAGCATCGTGTGTGCTGCTCGTGGGCTCGCTTTTATGCAGGAATGTGGGGCTTTTGGGGGGGGGGGGGGTTTGGTCAAGTAGTACGGTTAGAATTACCGATCCGTCCGTGTAGCGCCTGGGTAGTACCGGTTCGCAAGGCGAGATCATCCAGATCGTCTATCATTGAGTTGGAGAAGTCGTGCAAAATCATATTCTGCGCCAAATTCCTTGACGTTTGCAATGATATTATCAAAAGTTTGGCTCCTTTCCATACCGAAATATGGTTGTTGAAGAAAAGAGTTTTCTTTGAAGAATTTTTCTTCCAAACTGGTAACTCAAAACTCTCAATTCTTCTGAAACTGGACAACTTCATTTAACGATTTCGGTCAATTTGTCCCTTTAGCAATATTCCCTGTAACATGCGCCTTAAACCAGCCCAAAGATTCACACTCCTCTGTACTCCTCACACAAAAAGTGAATGGCGCGCGATCGCACGACTGGTAAGAAGAAGTGTGTGTGTGTAAGGTAAAACTCCGTAGAAATGGGAGCCACAAAACACAAGCCTACCCCAGCGGCGAAGCAGACCTGAAAGAAGAGCTCCAAAAACCCTTCGGAGGCCACATTCCAATGGAAAGAGTGTGCAGAGCGAGCGAGGGACCCGTACACCAGCTGAGGGCGGCAGCAGGCTGAGTTCTTCCCTCCCCAATGCTTTTCCCTCCACTTCTAGGAGGAGAGTTGGACACAGTGCTGCACATGAAAAGTGCAGAGTTTTCTTCTTGTTTGGGCTGGCTTGTACAGATTCCTGGTAACTACTGAGCAGGGAAAGAAGCCAGTACACACTCCGATGGAGAGTACGATGCCCTCCGGGGGTATGGGGTTAAAAATATGCCACTGTCGTCGTTCGCGTGGTGAATATGATATGAATGCCAGCGTGTTTATGTTTTCGTTGCTTTTTTTTATATTGAAACGATGAGACGGGCGGGAAAGGGAAGTTCAAGCTTAATGAACATTTTTTTTTTTTACCATAGCTAAATAGAACGAATTATAAAACAAGCTAAGTTAATGCAGCAAAACAGAAGGTTCAAGGCGACGAACCTCAAAAATGTGTTTCAATTATATTTGTATCAAAAGTAAACTTGCCGCAACCGTCCCTTTGCACCTGTGAGCACGCCAGTGAAGAGTGTGCACAGCATGATGGGCGCCCTCGATGCCCCCTCTCTAACCATTTTAAAGGGGGCAATAATACAACGGAAACAGCAGCAGCAGCAACACAGCGCCAGAAGCGCAATTGGAACCTCAAAAAAGCAAAACAAACAACATTGAACTACCACCACCACCACCACCCCCCGAACTGCCCCTCCCAAAAGTACATAAATACCGTTTTTGGGGAGCATCAACGGCACCACAACGAACACACATACACACGAGTCTATGTGCCTGTGTGTTCAGAAGCCTTCTTTTTCCCTCTTGTTCTCTCTCTCTCTCTCTCTAACTCTTGCTCCCTCTCGCCGACATTGGGGGCTGCAATATTCGCTTCGTCCTCTTCGCTCTGTCGGCAGTCGCGCAATCAAGCAGTCAATTTGCCGACACGGCTACATACATACAACAACAATCATGCTGTGTTCGCGCGCGGGCTGCACTTTTGTTGACTTTTCCCACGGATATACCTGGACAACCATCATCGGCACAATCATCGTCATCATCATCGTCGTCGTCATCACGGACCGGCGGCGACGCTGCATACCGATGCGGTCCCGGGCCGCGGTCTGTCGCTGTGAGTGAGCGAGAAAGCCACAGAGCGACCGCGGCGACGCGAGGGGTTGTTGATCGGTAAACGAATCCGGAGGTTGGCAAGAGGAACAAGTGGAAGAGCATTCCTCATTTCATCCCTTCAACACCACTCGCCCGCCCCTTTAAGTACGATGTGGAATTCGATTGACCTCCTTTGGATCGGGCTCTGCGCCACCACACATATGACAACACATCAGCATTCGAGGAGCATGGGGTGGGGGGGCCCCCCCGGTGGTCTAAGGTCGAGGGTACGTGTTGAAAATGGGTGGTGGTAGAAGTAACAAAAAAGGGAGTTTGTATTTTTTGAACAATTTCGTTTCCACAGCTAACATTATTTAGCTCCTTTTCTTATAATATTATTCTTTTTTTTAATACCACCATTCAAAGTTTCTGTTTCCGGGAACTTACGTATCCGGGGTGTTGGCGATTTGTCGCCAAACGAAGCATTGCAATTTGAACCTTACATACCTGGGAAATAAAAGAGAAAACACAGAAAACAAAATGTTACTTATTTGACTTTTTTTTTGCGAGTAAACAGTAATAATATTTTTAAATAAAGACGCTCCTATCAAGTGAAATATACAAAAAAAATTTATCAAAAGTTATTCAAACATTCCAGTACAATATAAAAAGAAATATATTCCTTCCCAGAACAGAAAACCTTGGCAAGAACGACGCAATAACATAATTAACAAGGACGGGGCGCGCAGAACGAACAGCGCAGTACACGACGGAGGCGCGCGCGCAGGAGAAAAAGATGCAGCTCACTCGCACACCCAGAGGGGGGGGGGGGGGAGGAGGGGAGTGCAATACCGCGGCGAAACCGAATTCAAAAACAAAATTAACAACAACGAATGAACGAACAAAAAAAAAAGAACACAGAAAGAAGAGCAAAAGAAGCGGGAAAAAAACAAAATTCCCTCTTCTCTGGCCGTATCTCTCGCTGCTCTCCACCTGAAAAAAAAACGAGCAGAAGCAGCAGGCGACGAAAAACAACATTCTCACAAACAACGGTCGTGAGCCCCTCCCCCCCCCCCCACGGTTGTCGTCGTTGATGATCGCGCGCGCGGCGTGGAATCATTAATGAATGAAACTTTAAATCCATTGATAAAAAGGGCCCCCCAGCGCCACCCAATGCTGCTGCAGTCAATGCCCCAACATGTGGTGGGGAGCGAGGAGGCATGTTGTACACACTCACACACACACACACACACAGGCAGAAACACAACCAACGCGCCTCTATCTCTCATTCTCCTTCTCGTCCGCATGCCTTCTTCCCCATTCTTCACAACCCCCTCCTCCTGGATCGTTGGACCATCACCCGAGCGAGAACACTAGAGGGAAGCACTAGTAGTACAATTGCTGCTGCTGCTACTACTACCACCGCTTCTACTACTACTACACAACAACTACTACTACTAATGTAGATGAAAAACGATCTTCTCTTGCCCTCCTCCCCCCGCCGTTCGTTCTTAAAGCAACGAAATCCCGCCCGAAAACAGGGGGTGAAAGAAATGGAAGAAAAAAATAGACTGAAGTTCTTGCGGGCGTTCCTCCCGCTTCTCGCTCTACCCCAGAGCGGTACGGCCAGAAGCGGTTAGGGGAAGGTGGGGTATGAGGAGGGCCATGAAAAATGCCGCTCACAGCCCGAAAACAAGACCGCACACAACACGACACGATCGTGCGCCTTTTAATTTCTTCTCCACGCCGTGCACGGGGGGAACGAAATCTTTTCCAGCAGAAGCAGGAGCAATAGAGAGAGAGAAAGCGAGAAAGAGAGAGAGAGAGAAGAGAGAGAGAGAGAGAGAGAGAGAGAGAGAGAGAAAGAGAGACATCAACCCAAAACCCGATATGATTCTGTGTGTTTTTTTTTATTCTTCTTCATTTTGCTTTGCATCGTATGCTCTTATTATTATACCTTCCTTTTCTACCACTTCTTCTCAGCTTTCGTAAATGCAAACGAGCACCATATATATATATCGTGGAAAAAGAGTGAGCTACAGTGCGCCACAACAACAACAACAAAAGCTCACCCTCCCCAAAAAGGCGGATACGACCGAGACACACCATCATGTAGTACCCAACGGTGGGAAAGAGGGGTTTTACATACGCTGGTGTATCGGTGTGTGCACCGGGGTTGTGCTTTAACCCTCTCCTCTCACTGTCTACACACACGCCGAGAAATCCGACTAACAAACGTTCAAAACAAAAGCGTCCATTGAGGGCTGGAAGTGTGTGTGTGTGTGTGTGAAGGGGGGGAGATAGAAAGAGGGAGAGAGGAATCAAACAACCAGAACACAAAAACCGTTGATTTGAGAAGAAACAGGAACCGAAAAGGGGAGAAAAAGAAGCCACCACGACGAAAAATGTTTCACCACGGCTCGTTTTTCCCCCGCCGCCATCCTTGTGCTTGTTCTCCTCCTATGTTTGTGCCTGTCGATCCTCTCTCCCCCTCCCCCCCCTCTCCTTTTCCCCAACCAACTCTTTTGGACGGGTTTCAAGGTGCATAAATTTACATAAAACTCGCCGCCGCACCGCACACTGCATATGCAAGGAGCAAGTGCGGTTGGTGCGGTTTGTTGCACACATTCTCCGCCTGCAGTGTGTGTGTGTGTGTGTCTTAATAGACAGACAACACAACAGTGCATGCCAAACAACAACAACACGCCGGGGCACAGAGACAGGGTGGCCCCTGGAGGTATGCGGGAACATGTTTGGAAAGGTGAGTAATTGGTAAGAATGCAAAAAAAGGAGGAAGCTCTTTTTGAAGCTTTTTAGAAGAAAGCGACTGAATCATTCAGCACACTTCTGTAGGATATTAACAGGATAATTTTGATCAGTTTACAGGTTATTAAAAACAAAGTTTCGATTTATTCTCTTGCAAAAAAAAACTGTCCGACATCTTAAAATGTCTGATTCGGACATTCGCAACGTTGCAAAGAAAACCGCACCGACATCTTGATTAGAGCTCCCTCCGAGATAAATGCGAACGACACCGACTAACCGAACCTGCTGCTGCTGGTGGAGGTCGATCCAGTCTTCAAAGTCTTGCCCCCAGAACGAGCAACACAGCAGCAGCATCACAATTCAAAAGAAAACGATCTCGCAAAGAGACGACCGATGATCATCATCATCATCATCCGTAGTGTCGGTGAGATGGTTGTTTTTTTTTTACTGCGCCACGCAAATGGCCGTTGAGATGATGATGTAGGGGAATTCCGAGAAACCGGAGATGATACGGTGGAATTATAAAGGAATGCGATATTTTACGTTGCTCAATGTTGTTTTTCCCTGTCGCGTGATGGCACGTTTTTGCAAACAGCTCTCCACAGACACAGAGACAATTTCACATCAAAATCGTGTATCGTTAGGCTATGGTTAGCCTAACGTTTTGCCGAAAATTGGAAGCGGATTTGGAGGCTCCAATTCTTCCATAACATAACTCTCCCAGTGAGCCCTGCTATGGACGTACGGGAGGAAATAGAATGATAGTGTAGAACTCGATTCCACGCGGGCCTCTGCGTGCGCCCCAAATAGAGATTAATGCACAAACAAACAAATAAAAAAAAAAACGACCAAACTAGGTCACACTGTGTCCATCATTCCCGGTTTAAACTCCGCGACACAAACATATGCGCGACAGCGGGAAGCGTTTGGTTGCTGCTGCTGCTGCTGTTGCCAACAAGATGTGTGTGTACGCGTCCGAAATGGATGACGACGAAAGAGAGCACTTGTCTGGCTTTTTTTTTGTAGTGCTCTGACGATGATTCTTTGCCTCGCTTCCCCCTGCAAAGAGGGAGCCATATACCTAGGAACCGAATAGCATGAATGAATATATGTAGAGTAGGTTTCTTTTCTCCTACACACACACACACACACACACACACACACGCCATCCATCTTTCGGGAGGCATCATGTCCCGTTAGCACGGGATGTTAATGGAACCGATTCTGCACCGTTTTTTTCTGCGTTTTAGGATGAATTCTTCATTTTTACGTGTGTTGGAGTGCTTTTTGGTCGCCTTTTTTTTGCAGCCCAAGATCCATATGTCTCATATTATGGTTTGAAGGCGACCAAAAAAGTACCGGAAATGTGGTAATTTGTTTGGTAGGTCTTGCTAATAAGGAACCATGTTTTGCATGTTAGTGAAGATAGCTTTATGTTTTTTAATAGCCACTAATTAGTAGAAACACAAAGATGTGTTAGCTTCTAAAGGATTTTTCTAAGTTCTCACAGGAACTTATGGGTTCAAACGAGGTACACAAAATATAAGAATTTAGTTACAATTTACAGTTTCATAACTTCAAAGGATTTTAACCCGCAAGTCTACTGCTAAGGGAATGCTAACTGATGCCCCAGTCCACAAAAAACGAATATTTTGTGAATGGAAAACCCAACCGGCCCGTTCGGGAAACCCGTAGCGTTATTATTGGCCATGGGAGCAAAAGGATACGGATAGAAAGGGCGTAAAGGCAGAGAAAGAGAGAGAGAGAGAGAGAGAGAGGAGAACGAAGTGTACCATACACAAAATATAAGAAAAGAAGCAAAAAGAATACTGTCTTGCGGCTGGGGCGTTTCTTTCCCACGCTACTTTCTCCATCGTCATCGTCGTCATCGTCATCAACGGGACCCTTCCCTTCGACGGGGTGGTATTCGGGACCAAGCGGTACTCTCCCGTATGCATGCTTGGTCTTGTTAACTTTATAATACCGAATTGGTGTGTGCTCAATATCTGTACGTACGTGTGAGTATGTATCGGTGGGACTTGATGTTAATTTTCCTACGAAATGTTTGCTTTTTTGTCATACTAAAGTGTGGAGTTTGTGCACTAAAAAAGCTAACCGCGCTTGATTGAAGTAAAAGAATTTGGTATTTATTGAAGTTAACCGTTACAATCAACTAAGATGCATTAGGTTCGAAAATTAAACTTGATATGAATTTTATAACCGTTTTCTTTGAAGCATTTACATTTTCATCTTTACCGTTGCCACCAAGAAACGTTCTCTAAACAGATTTCTGATCCTTTGAGAAAGTTTTGCAAACAAACGACGAGCACACGTCCACAATTTGGCCCGCAGCGGCGCACGGAAGATTCCTTAGAAAGGCTGTAGGTTGCACATATTTTCATCCCATCCCAGGCAGCAAGGCGGCAGAGCAGGCACAAGAAGCGCAAAAGCAAGCCGTGAAGAGCGGAACGGTGCCCAAGTGACATTCTCCACTCACTCACACTCTCACACACTGCTCGGTACGACGCTCGGTGCGGCGTTTCGGTTGGAGTGAGCGTGACGCAACCGTCCGGCGCGTACCTCTCGGTCGCACGGCGCAGCACAAAATGGCGGCCGTTTAGACGACCACACATACGCACATCCCGCAACGCTCTCCGCTCAAGTGCGAGCGGGAGAATGAGAGAGAGAGAGAGAGAGAGAGTTGTCTGTGTTCGCAGAGCAAAGAGAGCCAAAGACACACACACACAAAAAACCCGTCGCACATTTCTTCATTCTACGCGCAGCGGGTACTACACCCTTGTGCGGCTTTCGTGCAAATTCTTCTGAAAACCGGCGATGACGATGATGATGATGAAAGCTCGTCGGCAAAGACAGGAGGGAGAGTTCACAAGCAAGGGGCAAAATAGTCTCACAGCGAAAGGCCAGCCAGCAAATACACACGGAGCGAAGCCTCGTCTCGCACTGGTGCGTCGTACGTCTACGTATATATACGTATGTATGTGTGTGTGTGTGTTGTGGGGAATCAAAATCTTTTACAAACTGGATGAGAAGACGAAGAAAAGAGAACGCAGAACTCCTCGGACACCGAGCGCGCCACCATTTTACTCGTCGTTTTCGATCATCTTATCTTGTTCTGGCTGGCGATCATCTTCACTCACACTTTTATCTCTTGCTCTATCTCTCTCTCTCTGAATGCCGTGCAGAGTGGCGCGTTTTGAGAGCGGAAAAAAGAAGTTCACTCTGTCACCCAGCCGACAAAAAAGACTGTATTTTTTTTCTGTTGATTCTTTCTTATTACTACCGCCCCAAGATGAAGTCACAGCGAGGAAAAAGACGATGGCAAAATATATAACACATTCCGAATACACAGTTCAGGCAGGCAATACATAAAGGCAGATCCGCCGTCGTGATGGCTTCCGGTTAGCTTCTTCCCGGGAGATGGTGTCGAAGAATCGAATAAAGACGGAAGGCGCGTTATTGCTGGATTTGTTCGTGTTGTAGAGGTGTAGGGGTTTTGAGGGTTTTGTTTTGCTCCAGAGGAACCTACTTAAGTGCAGTGTGTGACACATGTTTAACAACCACAATTTACGATCCACATTTCGCAACATCTTTTACCATTGAAGGTCAGTTTTGATAAAGGCATGGTAGCATGTAAAATTACAAAAATTGATTAAACAAACTCATTTGAAGCAAATCAAGTTTGAATATAATTTGTATTTTACATAAAAGTAAAAATTGTATGTACGTTTCTCGCCTTACAATTACAAAAAACAGCTTTTTAAATCATTCTTCAAAAATCCTAAAGTAGTGAAAATGATGAGCGGAAAGGGAGGAGCACATCCATATCCCGGAGGCAAAAAAGCGCGGGCTGGAATGTATCCTCTCTGGCCGCTCTAAAATATTCGACAAACGCACCACAATCGCCACACACCCCTCCACATACCATCCCGTCAAAAAGGCTCTAAGTGCGTGTACGCGTCTGCGAAAACGAGACACCTTGAGCCTTAGTGCCATGGGCAGGCTAATCTGGAGCAAGCGAAAGGGCATGCACACACTTGATCGGCATTCATTTCACCCCACCGAGCCCCCTTCTCTTACGTTTGTGTGTGTGTGTACTTTATATTCTATCTCTTTTCCGAACCATCGTCCCGACCTTAACAAATGCGCGCTGCTCCCTGCTAAAAAGAGAAATAGAAGGAACGTACGGAGTAGCTGCTACAGGGAGTCGTCGAGCCCCAACAACAAGAACAAAAACGCCAGACGATGAGACGATCCACCCAGTTTGTGGATCACACAATTTACTACGGAAAGTGAAGCACCGTTTCGATACAGCATGTGTGCTTCGTCCTCCCCCCCAACCCTCTTCCGCACACACACGTGCGTGTGACGCTTTCCAATTTGATTCATGCGCTCCCGCGGTTATTCTGCCTTCCCGTCCAACTCTACCGACAGTACGTTCTTACTACGGCGGAATACAGAGCTCATCAGCGAAGAAGAGAGCTCGGCAAGCTTTTCTCACGCGCTCTGCGTTTTCTACATCAGTTATTCGCTCCCGCTGTCTCTTTTTCTCCAGCAGGCAGCAGTGCCCGGGATTAGAGCGTGCGGGTAAAAGCAGAACACGGAACGCAAAATAAACACAACGGAGGTACGGTGGAAACAAACAGGAATTGAAGAAACTCCCGAAACGGGCGGGAAAACTTGTCTTCATCAATAATGCACCCTCCTCTCTCCTTTTGCGTCCGTTGCGTGATGCAATACATTTTTCTTTAGACGAAAAAAGCTTCATCCAGAGGTTTGGTTCTTCGGCATCGAAATGATCATAGCACAAGCCTTCTTCCGTTTCGTTACACTGGATTTAAACTCACCTTTATCGTTTCACCATTTCAGGGCAATACTTTCTCCCATTAGAACAGCCAGGTTGCTTTTCACTCATGTGTTTGGTACAGTCATGTTTTTTTTTCCACTACAGCAAATTTCCACATTCTTCCTCGGTAGCGCAGCACAATGTACCATCATCATCTTCCACAAATTTTCGCCCAAGAAGTGCTGTGTGTGGTTTCAGAAAGTATGTGTGTGTGTTAGAGTGTGTACTGTGATCGAAAGCGCACGCGCACCCGCCGAAAACACACGCACTTTTCTTCACGGGTGAAAAACCACACTCGATTTCCCCATAGGCGATGCTGGAGGGTCTATGTTTGTGTGCTGGTGTTTACGGGGCTGGATAGAAGCCAAAACAAAAATTGTGTCCACCTTCGAGCGGAGAAGATTGATTCGATCGCGAATGGTTCACACGCTGATAAACATTAGCATCTCTCTCTCTCTCTCGCTCTCCACGCGGTCAAACCGATAAATTGTTAGCTGGGTA
This sequence comes from Anopheles arabiensis, assembly GCF_016920715.1. Lineage (NCBI taxonomy): Eukaryota > Metazoa > Arthropoda > Insecta > Diptera > Culicidae > Anopheles > Anopheles arabiensis. Next base: position 88,077,290 of record NC_053517.1, on the reverse strand, counting down.
TTGCCTCGTGCAGGAACACCCCACACCGGAATAACACAGAGGCGGAGGCGGAGGAAGCACAACACAAACGCGCACACACACACACACCACCGACAGAGCGCAATGATAACGCACGGCGCGCGTGTGGATGGTACCGAAAAAAAGGGGAACCGTTGGGCATTTGTGTAGAGGAGAAGGAGGAGGGCGGCAGGGGGTTCATAGTTATATGCCCTTCTCACTCACTCAAGCTCACTACGTTTGCATCTTGTTCACACGCACATCACCACAGTCGGCCCGTGGACATCTCCTCCACCGCACTCTCTGTGCGCGCTAAAGCTCGCCAAGGCCACCACCCCAAATCGAAACAGAGCGAGCAAGAGCTTGCTGATACGAAAACAATACCACACACAGTCCGCAGCCCGATACGTCCGCTTGCGCTATCCTTTGCTGTCCTGGTGCGAAGCATCCACCATCCACCGCACACTCTGCATCTCGCTTGCGCAGACGGGCGAGAGAGCGCGCGCGCGCAGCCCCGTGAAGGGAACCGGCCGCGGGGCGGGCTGGCTGGCTGGGCAGCCGAATCCGGAAGTTCGAGTGAAAAATTCCATCAGGTTGATGAAGATGATGCTGCGTCGTCTGCACACACATACACACAGTCACGTACGTACGGACGGTTTTTTTGTTGGTCGGTTCGTTTGTTTGTGTGCGTTGTGGTAGTGGTGGTGTTGTTTCTTTCCCTCCCGAAAAAAAGAAGCGAGAAGAGCACGCGGCATTATTTTTCCTTCCTCGCCCTGTCGCACCGTAACACACACACACACATGAGTATCTCACACGAACGCACTGCCAGAAACGCACGCACGCACACACACGCATGTATACTAATACACATACACATAGAGACGCACGTTGGACGTTGAACCACGACGACTACCGCGTAGCGGGTGCGCACAGTCAAGCACACACCAACACTCACACACACACACACACACACACACCCATGCACGCGTTCGTTGCGTACGCAGCACCAAAGCTCCGGTGGTGTTCGGTCTGCCAGGAGGCCCAAGCGCGCATTAGCCTTTGCTTGTATCAATGTGTGATTTATTCTCAGCGTGTCTTAAAACAAAAAAAAGCTTCCAACCACCAACCAGCGGGAGGGATGGGGAAGACACACTAAAAAATTCGTTCGCATCACACACACACACATCACCCGCCGCACGGCGCTTTTTTTTTCATCACGACGGCTCTGCATTTCTGCGTGTTTTTACGTGCGGATCGGGCGGGGGGCCTTCCAATTTCCAGCGCGTGAGAGAGCGCGAGAGCTGAACGCGTACACCGCACACCAGTGTACGGGAGAGCGAGAGAGAGAGAGCGCATAAACTTCAGCGCGCGCGCGCGTTCGCTTGCACGCTGGTGGCTTTCTCTCGCTTTAATCCGGCGTGCGAAGCCAATGACGACAATTCATTAGCACTTCATCATCATCGTCGCGGTCGCCGCCGTCATCGTGATCATTATCATCATCGTCATCGCCGTAGGCCGCCAAGTGACCGATGGTGGTGGTGGTAGTAGTAGCACGGTCGCTACGGTGAACCCGAAAATATTGCGTTTCTTCCGCAGCACCGCGACGACATCGACGATGCGGCCGCTCATCACAGTCGCCGTCGTCGTCGGCGACAGCAACGGTAACGGCGGCCACCATTTTCTTTTCCGCCACGGCCGTGCGGCGAATGCTTCTTCCTTCGAACTCGCACATTGTTTTCCGCTCCCTTCTGGGTGCTTCCTCCCTTTTTCCGGAGGGAATTTTCGTTTCGTGTTTTGTTTGTATGTTTACTTTAGTTTAGAGTGGTGTTCTTCACAACAAAAAAAAACAATAATCGCGTTTTTGTCATTCGCACTGTTTGAGTTTTTCACGCAGGAAGCACGCACACATGTGTACACACAACTTTATATTTCAGTGTTACTTCCTTCACAAATTTGATTCAGTTAGACGAGACGGAGAACAACTTGCACAGCCATTTTTATTTTTTTGGGCACCACACAAAAATGTTTCACCGTGTTGTATTTTTCTTTTCTTTTTAGTTAGAATCGTCACACCCTCAAATACTGCCGGCCTGTGGCCATCTTCCACCCACTCTACTGGGACAGCTTGTTAGGTTGCAAGTATTAGCCGCCTGTGCTCTCACTTTCTTTGCAAGGACACAGAGCACGTCTGGCAGAGAAGCAAAGAATCCCGCGCACACACACAACACACACGCACACAATTTGCATGCGCAATTATTAATTGCCAAAAACTATCACACACATCTGTCCCACCGCCACCAAACGAAAGAGCGCGGGATGGCGATGGATGATGAACGAGCGCGCGGAGACGGCAACCACACACACACACACACACGGGAACGTGGAGGTGAAAGGGAGAGCGCGCGCACGGGCACAGCACAGTGAGCACAGGGCAGGGGTGGTAGGTACACACAGCCGTGCTGGGAGCAGCAATAACAAAAACAACAAACGCAATCGCACCGGATCAACGCTCGACGTACCTCCGTCGCCACTAACGCACTCAGGCCAAATGCGACAGCACAGCACCGTGCGGAGAATGTGTGCCCGCGCTCCGTGTGCGCTCTTTTGGGTTCGCGCGATCGTGTTTCTCAGCGGCGCGGCGTTCCCCAATCCGGTGCCGAGCCCACGGCCCGACGGTTGGGTTCGGCGAAACGCGCGCACTCACCCAGGCGCAGGCGAACGATGGCAGGCAGCGGGAGCGAGACGGATGCACAAGGAGAGAGAGAGAGAAGGTGCCGTTTCTCGGCCTTTCTGTTTGATGAACGCGTTGGACTGTGGTGTGTGCGAGCGAGTGCGCCCTTCGCCAGAACGGGCGCGAAAGAGAGCGAGCGAGCAAAACGACAGGGCCGCTCAGCGGTCTCGCCTTCTCCCTCTTGCTTTGCAGAGCACAAAACTCTCGCAGCGTCACCGACAGCGACGTGAGTGCGTCCCACAAAACCAAAGCCCCGTTTTCAGAGAATGAGTGACCGCGGGCAGAAATTTCGCTCGAATTCTACGCCGTTGCGTCGTCGTCGTCGTCGTCCTCCTCCGTGTGTCGTACTACATACATGCCAGCACATTAACTTTAGTTTTTTTTGTATTCCTCTTCCCAGCGCGCCCTCAGCAATGGTGGAAGAGAAACGGCACGCACGCGACACGCACGGAACGCGCGTTATAATGGCGCACACACACACACACACACACACACACAATCATGCACCAACTCAAGAATGGCGGAAAAAATGGTCGTGTAGAAACGCTCACACACACACACACACACACTCACACACGCTCAATGATACACGCAACGTCCCGAAAACGAGTCCTTTTTCGTATCCAGAGGCAGAGCAAAAATGCTTCCTTTGCGCGTCAAAATAAAGCATCTCCTGTGGATTTTTATGGGTTCAAGCTTGATTTGTTGTTTGTGTGACGGGCACGGATCATTGTGCGTCGTATTATGGGTCATTACATTCGATACGCGATGGTTTTCCCTACCAAATCAATCAGGCGGTAGATCCTTATCGCGTGCTCCTTATTGGAAGAAAAGTAAAACTTTCACATCGTAGACGGTCGGCAGTGTTTCACTAGGTTGGGCTGCTTTAAATAAATGTCTTAAATTTACAACTAGTGATAGATACACCAACAAAAAATAAGGAAATTCGATCTGCAATTAAGTTTTCCAATTAACTTACATAAAAAGCTCACTTTCAAGTGGATACATGTTCAAATCGTGCAACGAAATTCAATCATTACACGGTAGGACATGTCCCTATCCGCATCAACATAAGCATAAAATGTTGCAAATCAAATGATTTAGCGGTGATTGATACTTTCTACATACCTTCATTGGGATAATATACGAGTGTTCTTTTGACGTAAATTTGTATCGTAAATTTTATAAAAACCAAATCAAATTATCAATCGTGATTAATAAATTCGCCCGAACACCCAAATTTTTCTAATCGTAAATTAATGTTCCTAACACCACCAAAAAGCTAAAGGATGTGGTGGAAAGCTTCCTACACCCACTTGCCAGTACATCTTTCGATTTATTTCGACGTCAACTCCACCATCGCCCTCTGCTCGCAGCATCCGCGGCCCGGGGAGCCAGGCAGTCTGCTATCCGCGTCTGTGTAGTATACGTCTCCTTTCCACTCCTTTGCGTCATGCCGCCACCGCCACCACCACCACCACTAACGCTTTTTGCCCGAACCTCATCCCCTTTGCGCCGAACTTCCACCCTCTGTTTGATGCGAAGGGCGTGGGCGTTGTTCCGCCCGTTCCACGGAGAATGTGTAACTGATAGTTAGTTCCTGACCGTCCGGGGGAGGCACTGTAAAGCCCACCCGGCCAACAGTGACGAGCGATAATTACCAAACGAAAGATGTATCTCAATCGTTGATGGTTGATTATTGCACCCATTTTGTAGCCGATTAGCTTAAACGGTTTGCTGGAGCGGTACACACGCGTATCGTTCGTTTTAATCGTCCCCTCCCGAAGGCTGATATCATATACATGATGGCATCATAGGAATGTGAAACATTGCCCCGAACAAACGAGTGTTATCTAACAGGGAAACACATTTGGCGGACCTCGGCGCAGGATTTGCTGATTGCAACAAACACTTCCGGAGTTGAAGCGTAAATTGGATATTGGTACAACAGATTTGGCCTGAGATTCCTTAACAACTAGATGTTAAATTATTTAACATAACGCAATAAAACGTGTAAATAATTCAGGCAAAATATTAATATATTGATCGTGATTTTACAATTTTACAATACATTCATCGCGTATCTGTTTTGAACTGTAACAGCAGAATTCTATCCTCATTATACCACTATCCAAATATCCAATCCCCCGGAGCCTATTCGTCGCAAAGTTCACTCTTCATGCCACCAGAGCATCATTAAAGCTGCAGCATCGAAAGAACAAAAAAAAAAGCAATCCACTGCCCACAGCTAATCAATCTCCCCGTGTCCATTGATAATATCGCACATTAAAAAAAAAAACTGCGACCAAACTGGCACGCCCGAAGGGGCATAGGAGTTTGCAAAAAACTAGCCAGATAAGCCAGCGAGAAGGGGAAAATTTAAAACAAAAAAGAGAAACACACACACAACACACGCGCGCACGGCAGAAACGACAGCAACGTGCTAATATAAATAATTCATCGTTGGGCGCATCGTTCCGAAAGCCTTGCGAATCGTTAGCAAGTGTGGCACCAAATGGTCTGGACGGGATGACGACGGTGATGATGACGACGTTGATGATGAAGAGGAAGTGGATGGTGTTACCCTGCTGCTTGCGGGAAAAGCTTATTTTGTGATAAAAAAACAACAACAAATCAACTGGGCCGCGTGGTTTCGCTTGTCAAACGCGCGTCAGGTCAGAGCATCAAGGCAAATTCTCCCCGAGCGGTCCCACTGTGGTCAGTTAGCTAGCCAGCGTGCCTGCTGCCGGTTGGGGATACATCTCGCCGCATTTCGCTAATGAGCGAGTCGTGCAGCGAGGTTTAAGATGTTAAACAAAAGATAAAAACAAAATAACAACAATAACAACAACGCACAACACAATCCAAACCTCACACATTGTGCTGCACACACACACACACACGCGCGACTGGTCAGATGCATGCACGGGGATATGAATTGGGAGGCGAAAAGAAAACTTCCCCAAACGGAACAGACATGCTGCTATTGGGGAACGGGGGAGGGCGGCCGCCAGGTGCAAATTAGCAGGTTTCGTTTCTGACGGTGAAAGGTTGTTGCCATCAACGACCTGGCAGGTTGCGGGCCCAAAACCTTACCTCCAAAGAAGAAGTTTCACTCGCCTAGCAGGAACTGTGTTCCTGTGCGGCAAGAAACGGTGTTGTTTACACACTACAGTTTATCTTTACCGTGGCAGAATAATTATGCAATTGTGGGAGCTTTGGTATAGTTTAGGCACCGCTAAAACCCTTCATTTACATGGAGAATATTATTTGCATCAGGGTTCATTGCGCATCAAAGCCAAATAATATGAAGTAGTATTGGATACTCCAATGTTATGCAGCATACCCAATGAAAAAGCTTTTTCTTCGAGAATTGCATTATTCTTTGAATTCCTGTGTCTTCTATGTCTGGATCGACACTGTTAGGGAGCCTCAACTTAGGTTTTTAATTTCTTTTTCATTTTTGTAGGCATAAATTAAGCGATATATCAATGAATTACACAGCGTCAAGAAAATATATTACCACCACAGTGCAAATGGGTATGATGTTTCGAGCAAAACTTCAACTAATCGCTCGATCTCGTGCCTGTCACAGCTTAGATACTAGATGTGCCTCGCATTAAACGACCCAGAACGGGTGTAAGTCGGCACCCGAAAGCCGAAAAAGATAGCTTTTCTACCATATCTATCGTGGCAAAAGCAAGAATAAACTTCTCATTAGCAGTCCACGGCTTGCCCACAAGAAAGCCGCATCGAAATCTTTCCCATAATAAAGCTCTAATGTTGTGTTTACAGGTAGCACACCTTTGCAAGTTCGGCAGTACACAACAACGACAACGACGTGAAGAAAAAGCCACAGCAACAGAAGTAACTACTAATCACCAAATCGTGTATTAACCATTCGGCTAAGTGAAAATGCTTCCCCCCCCTCTAAGAACTTCACCAGTGCAGTGCGCCCGGCGCGAATTGAATTCAGACAGGGCTCGGACAGGAAGGGTGAGAATTCAACCGGAACTAGATGACACAACGTGCCTGCTGCTGCTACTGGAATGGTGGTGGGATACGGTGTCGCGTATCAAAGTACAAGAAACAGGCGGAAGCCGAAAAAATGCAAACAGCACCATCTTACACTAAACCACAAAAAAAAAAAAAAAACCAGGCACCACTGGACCCACTGGAAAAATGATCCGCGAACTGGGGGGAGAACATGCGATAGACGAAACGGACGGATACACTCGGGATTTGCTCATCAGGTGGCTGCTCGTCTTCTAATGTCATAATCATCTCAGTCACGTGCTGTTGGGTTGCTGACTCTGTGTCTGCGTTTTCGTGTGCTTCCTGTTTTAGGGGCTTTGAGCTTTGGGATGGGCCACGCGTAAGCCCTGCACTACTGGGCTGGGGGGAGAAGCTGCCGAGGGCGGCTTAATGGAGCCGAGGGTGGTAGAGATTTCATTCGAATCACAAATTTGCCAACCATTACCACTGTTTCCCGCTGTTTGCTCGTATTTTCCACGACGGCCGGCAGAGGTTCATTTTTCTTGCCCGAGCCCGATATCTTGGCGCCTCGCTCCATAAAGCAACAGAAGCTCGCCCGTAACGCTTTGCTGGGGGTTGTTGCCGCTGTTTGTAAGCCACTGTGTAATGCCACGGCTCAATTCCATAAAGCACGACAAATTAAGGCTGTAATTGACGCATCGTGAGTGGCCAGACACCGTTTGTTGACACGCTGGGTAGCACCATCGTAACAAAGTACCATTGGTGTGGTTGGTTATTGAGAATTTGTCATGGTTGAGTGGTTTTGAAATGACTAAAAATCTTAAAATTTCATGTAATTTTTCAGTATCATTAAATCTTTAGAATAGATGTTTGTTATTGTCACCGTGTCGGGTGAATAATACTTTCACTGTGTCATCAACATGATTTGAGGGATCGCTCTGTCTCGGATAATCCTATTGAAAACAACACAAATTTTCTTATTTTTAACAACACTTCAGTAAAGCTTCTACTCATTATCATATAATTATCGCTGAGCCAGTTTTTCTAATTTCAAACACTTTAAAATCCCATCTAGAGCACGATAAGGATAGATGGTAGAGCATAAAAAATGATGGGATGAATAAACAAAAACACACACACACACAACACCCCCAGAGCAAAGCAAACCAGCCGAACGAGACGAAGAATAATGAATCGGTGTATATGTAACAGGTTGGGGGGTTTTTTCCGAATCCGATATGCTTTTAATTCTACTCTAAATCATATCCCAATTAGCAGCGTTTAAGGCGCTGGCGATAAACGCAAAGGTAGCGCGAGCGAGCACACACACGGCCCGTTGCGAAGTTGCCGAGTTGTCTTGGGTGCTTCGTGCTTTAAAATATAATTAATAGAATCTGCACGTGTACACATGCGAGCGGACAATGACTTTTCCTCGTTTGGTTTCTCCATCTTTGGTATAATTTGTTCTAAAACGCAGACTTCGTAACGGTAAGAAACTCTCCTTCTGAGGAAGTACACCGATAACAACAAGCAATTCGAAAACGCCCAAACATTACCGGTGGAAAGAGACGAATAGAAAGAGACGAAAGCAATAGCATCAGCACTGAACCATTTTCGACCAACCCAAAACATAATAAAACAAACACGCTTTCACCGAGCAACGCGCGCACGATTCTTTTCCCGCCAGAAATGAAAGCTTACACATTCCGTGCTTGCTTTGAAAGCTTACATCTAGCTATGCTTCATGCAGCGAGGCGCAATGCCGGGTTCAGATTCCCGGGTTTTTTTTTTTATTTTCCTCTGTTGCTTCATTTTCTTCCGACGCACTCGAGGGAAGTTGAATGTTTTGAACGCAAGAAAAGCGCGCGTAACGTAAGCGAGCAGCAATCCCCTTTCCTGTGGCCAAGGTTTCCGTCGTCCCTCAAGGAAGGTGGTTACACTCATACACATTCATTCATTGCCAGACACAGACGGCTCGAACACATCAACACCGAAACCAACACTCTAGTAGGCAGCAAACAAAAGAGCAGGCAGCAAGCAGCAGAGGCAGCCGTATCCTTAGCGTCTCGAGGCTAATGGCGCTGTAAATAACGGGATCCGGCTTAAAGAATCCGACCAGACAGCACAAAGGGGGAATAAGGGGAATAAGGAGAAAGGTGAAAGAGTGTAACCAACCCGCTGTGCGTGCGTGTGCATGAGCGGGAAAGAGCACGAGCAAGGAAAGAAGGATCCAAGAAAACGAAGCCTAGCGCAGCTCCGCTACCACTTCTCGAAACCCTCCTTTACCGTCGAACCTTCACAGTTTGAAAGAGTGTCTAGTTGACCACCAAAGCGAATGACGGCGACCACCAAACATGCCCAGCAGCAGCAGCAAGATCGCATCCGACCGAGAGATCGAGAGACGAAAACAACACCAAAAAGCACCACAAAAACCAGACGCGGAAGTGTCTGCATGCACACACACACACACACAAATACACGCACATATCTCGAATGCATCTCGCGCGGACCGGGAAGGAACACACATTTCAAAAACAAAGCCCACTGTGCCGCAAACACGTTAGTGCGACGCATTCTCAATCGACGAGGGCCAGGGAGAGCTGGCCGGTCGAGCCACCGGTGGCGGGGAGGGAGGGAAGCGGCGTCGCAATGGCATTTATGCTGCGCCGCTTCGCTTCGGATGAAATTCCTGGAAGGATCAGAGACGCTGCCCTGCCTGCCTGCTAGAGCGTTTTGCTCCGCTCTTCTGGTTGAGAAATTACCTGATCCGACGACAACGACGACCAAGACACGACCGACCGTTGACGGTGTGTGTGTGTGTGTGCGTGAACAAGGCCAAGCGCGCGTCACTGTGGATTCACACGCAGGAGGAAGAGGAGCGGGAGGATGAGGACTTGAGGTGGCCGTAGCAAAAGGGATGGAAAGCATAAACAACGATCGTAAGGCCCCGATCGACACTGCATCATATTGTGGGTGTGTGTATGATATGTGCAGCCGTTTCTGTGTTGGTGTGCTGCCTTTTTATAGTGGCGTACAAGACAGGCGATATCGAAAGGAAGCGTGAGAATGGGTTCAGATCGAAGTGTTCAGAGTGGTTTGTTTGGTTTGCTTTCTTGTCTGCATTAGCGTACCTTATTCTTGACTGGGAAGGATTACGTTTACAAACATTTTTAGGCACATCATTTTGACTATTTTTTGACAATCATGGTTATTAATACGCATACGAGACGAAAATCAATAATCTCCATAAAAGATACTGTAAATATATAATAAAAGATCAACTGGTTATCAAACTACTCAAAAACGAGCAACCATTGTTTCAGACTGAAGAACATTCCAAATACTTTTGGATTGAAGTCAATGGCAGATCCTTAGCTCTTGTAGACCAGCTTCAAAATGTTCCTTTACGTACTAGAACGTCTTGATACCGGTGGATGTTGTGATGTTTTATTCGTTCCAAGACGTTTACACGTCACTAATGGTTTATTGGCGAAAATTCTTGAGTTTTAGTTAGAAAAGACTTGCTTAGCATTGCGATTCTGCTTTATTCGTACCTAAGCAATCATCGGCGTTAACCTGTCCTTTGGATGATCGTACAAATGGTTCAGAGATGGCATTGTGATTTTAAGGTTATTATATGCCTGGAAATAGTTTCCCTTCCTTGATAGTTCAAGCGAACACTTACTGATTGAAGTAATCTGAACGTATAGTTTCATGTTTGTCCTCAAAGACACTTACCTGCAAAGAGAAATAAAAATAAAACGTTAGTTAATTACAACCAAAACCAAGTGCTGCATTCAACTTATTATTCCAATACCAAACAGTTTTTAATTAGTAAACTTGTTTTTAGTAGAAACTTACTAAAACCAACTAAAGATGGAGACGCAAGGTTCTTCATAATTTTGTAGCACTGTTTTGACTTTTCAACTTCATTTTATGTTACGTATATATTATCTACACTTAATATGCGCGCAAGGCACACTTTCGGCGAGTAGCTAATCATATTTCGTATGAAAAATCAATCCACTTTCTACGAAACTGTAATCATTGCAGATGAATCCTTATTAAAGGATGAGTAAGAAACGCCAGAGGAAACTCGGAGTATCAAAATATTCAGCTCTTCCGCTCTCGAAACTTTGCTCCGCCCTTAAAAGGATGCTGCCATCCACTGCGGATGCTCGCATCTCCCAGGCACTAGTCGCTCCAGTGCAAAAGGAAATCAGTGCCATTTGCCTTGGGGGCGTTGTTTTCCATTAACAGTTCATTTTCCCAGCTGATGATTGCGCATCCGGTCCGCTGGCTGGAAGGATTCGGCACCGCTCGCCCACGCCGTTTAGCAGCGAAGACAGGAGCGCGCATCGATATGCAACAGGGTGCACGATGATTGGTGGAATTGACAGTAAACTGTGATAATTACATTTTTGGTCTGAATTGCCGACAGCAGCATGGAAAACTCGTACTCCTTCAACCACGTATCGTGGGATTCCACACGGTTGGTGTTGAAACCCCCGACTGTCTCGTTCTAGATTACAACGGGGATTTTCTAGGATTGGAACGGAGCAACTAGGAAAGGAAGTGGGATATGGCGATAGCAACAAATAAAAAGGAAAGAAGGAAAGGGTTGAAGCTATCAGAGCGTTAGAATTTCCATGTCATTACCATCATATCGAAAAGGAATGATGGAATTCAACGAGCTCAACGTTATTTAAGACACGAAAATTGTGTGCCGGGCAAGTGTGATGTAGTTCAAGTGCCGGGCAAGTGTGACAAATAGGCAAAAGTGTATAGTTTTTGCATACATGTTAAATTATATGCTGAGATAAGTTGTAGAAACAAAAATGTTAACTATAACAGCTTTATTGGCAATAAAATTTTCTCACAATATAGTTCCAAAACAATAAATGTTGCACAATCAATCAAGTTCTTAAAGCGCATTGTGTATATTAATAGTTAATAATGAATATTAAAATAAAACAAGTCAGTTTAAAATCTGTCACTACCGAGGCCGAATCTTATTTAATGTACAGTAAATCCAGCATACATTTGTTTGAAACAAAACCAACTCATATCACTCTCGCCCATTGGTTTGGATTAATTTATTTCGATGTACTGGCACGCTGGATATGGTAACAAGATGCATGCAATCAATGCTAAACAGACAAACGCGTGCCTCGTCCTCTTCTTTGCTCTTACAGCAGCCATTGTTGGCGATTTTGATGGCGCTAGCAATCTATTCGTCGCATTCCACGACGCCATTATCACGTTGTCCTGCACTTTTCTGTTAACATTTCTCAGTTCGTTTTTTATTTCGCACCAAGAAATGTGTGTGTGTCTCTCATGTCTTTAGCCTATGGGCACCAAACAAAGTGTATGTGTGTGCAGAAGGGAAAGAGAGAAAGAGCGAGGAAGAGAAAGAAATGCGAGCGAAAGAACCAGAGCTGCCGGTTGCGCTATCCAAAGCGACTAGTCCCCGTCTGGATACGTAGAACGCGCACCAACTCTGACGCGCTACTGCTGGGTATGCAAAGCAGAACTCTTTGGCCAATTTGAATATCTTTATTGCGATGCACAGACACGCGAGCACTTGGCTGAGCTCGGCGAGGGACGTATGTGAGTGGATCACAAAATTGTAGGAGTTTTTACTTATTTTTTAAAACCGATTTAGATTACAGCGTGGATGGGATGGGTGATAGCTGATCAGATTAGAACCAGACTGATCGATTACTGCGCTTTCTGTGCTTTGAACGTAGTAGCAATGCTAGCAAGTAGCTTTTCGGACAATATAATGGGGAATTACACTATTATATCCCAAAATAGGGGAACCATATCCATTCGTAGGAACGTTAGCTTTTTGAGCTCCAAAAACTTAAGATGAAGAAATTTTAATCTTCCAATGTCTTTTAAGTGTCCCTAGATCTTTATTATACTGGTTCTTTAATATTAAAAAAAGTACTGTATTCATACAGGAATACATTACCATTTTTTAAGCTCCAAAAAGGCAATCAAAACGTTCTGTCTATAACCTAAATTTTATTTATAAAGAATTGCAATCCTTTCTATAACTGATTAAAATATTAGTACTTAGTATTCACGTTCCTTACTTCACTGAGAAATGTGAGGTACCAAGCGTCTCCATGAATATTGCGTTGTACTAAATTTATTTGTATTAGATTGCCTAAATCGTTACCCACTGCATTTGCCACAATATGAAACATTTTTTCAATGAATTTATTTGGCATCTCAACATCTACCACTACTTCCAAATTACATTACAGTAAAACACAGTAAGATCCAATTTCATTGTAGCGCAATTTTCTATCGCAGAACAACGAATTTAACTTGATCGTGATCTTCGTGTCCCTCCCTCCCGCTCGTTAAACCCACCAAATAGTAATATGAAACATATCACCGTCAAATAGCAGGTAACTTCAAATCAAATCGCAATCGAAAGTGCCGCGGAGAAATATCTCTTTTTATCACGTCGCGCCCCAAAAAAAAAAAACAGCGCCATAGCGTAGCAGGGGTAGACAGCAGCGCAGCCCCGAGATAAAATGGAGCACGTGTGACACAGCGAGAGCGCTCAAGTGTTGACCGCAACACGACATACACGCACACACGGGCAGAAGGCTCGAAAGAATGCGCAGCAGGCAGGCCCATCACACCGCAGCACACCATCACCAACAACCAATCATGTATTTAATCGTTGCGGCGCCACACTGATCATCAACATGCGGCACCGTATGGATAGATGGGTGGCTTAAGGACAGAGGAGCGGGCGTTGCGGAGGGGGGATGAAAGAACGTTGTAAAGTGTACGGAACACGATCGTTGGAGGGGTTTTATTTCGGAACAATGCATTAATTGTGAAAAATGAAGTGATTTTCAAACTGGATGACTGGCGCAGGTCCTCCGGAGGATCAAGCAAGGATACGTGAGGTTACACAATTGCGCCTCAAACATTTTTCTTCGTTGTAAGACAAGGTTATGTAAAACCTAACAATGAAGCTTTTGCTCTACTTCATTCACCAAACTTATCAATCCACAGTGGCTGATGGTACTTGGCACAACTTATCGTCATACTCACACACCATAGGTGGAAAAGTGATACTACCCAAAGCCGACCCCTCCAAAAAAAACAAAAAAAGCCAAGTCCACACGCCGAGCCATGCACATACTTTGGCAGCAGCAAAATCCACTGCATCTTTGCTGGACTGGAGGAGCAAGACGGCATCGAAAGGGCACGACCGGGACCGTGACGACAATGAGGGACGGCGGGCAGAGGGGATTGGGTGTCCGTAGCTAAAACGCGCGCGACAGATTCCCAATTTGATTTCGCGCGACGGTTGAACGTTAGTTACACATTTTGACCGTCGCACGCGCTCCCCTGTATGTGTGTTTGTATTATTTTGTTCTTTTCTGTAGTTCGCATTTTTTTTTTTGGCGCGCGCGTTTCACTCAAAAGGTTCAACGAACTGGTCGAACCGCCACAAGGTCATCGCCGCCGCGCGCACCGCGTGTATTGCGTACACACCAGCGCACACCGTAGTGCCGGAAAGAAAATAACAAAAAAATACACACACATAGAGGCAAACCTTTGGGTGAACCAGAGGTGATGGGGGGGAGGGGGGGGGTGCCGAAAGGGCAGAAGGATGAGGATCATTGGGGCAACCCAAGAGAGAACTCGGAGCAGTGGTTTTGGGAGCGCTGAGCATTTGCTGCGCGAACGTAGCCGAGAGCGAAGTGAACCGTTTTTTTTTTCGACAGGGGGGTGGAGGAGATGATGAGCTTAAAAAAATTAATAAAAAAAATGGGGAGCCAAATATCATATTGGGGTGGTGGTTTTAACAACATTCCCACACTACGATAAAGCAGCACTCGGAGAGCGCGTGTACGAACGGGAGCTGCCGCTGTTGGGGGTTTGGAAGATCTCGCGAGTGCTTACGGTGTTGAAAAGCCTCAGTTGGCGGTGTCTTCACATTCCAGCCCAAAATGGGAAGCTCTTGTTGAGTTACTGGCGCGCAACAACACATATAGAAAGAGTACTAATGATGCCTTGCAATTGCTACCACTACTGTAAAATACTATATCTTCGAGCTGGCGATGTGAATAAACGTTGACTTTTCAAGTTAAGTTAACGCACTTTGAATTGTGTGACAATTTATTTAAAAAATAAAATGTACAAAAAAACAACACTACTGTCAGCCCAAAGCACGTCTCGCTTCTAATTTATTGCATAATTTCCTGGCCTTTTTACTACACACGTAACTCTTTTCTGTGAGCGGTTGTGAGTGCGTGTGGTACTAGAATTACCAAAAACAAAAACCCTGTTGCTAATTGTTAATCCTTTTCCATTAATTTCTAGCATCCTCAAGAAGCGCATTGCAAAAAAATGGGCAATAGCCCTCCAAAAACTTCCAAGCACCTGTCCTCTGTCCTTCGAGGTGGTTACGCACCCACCTTTCGCTGATCGGGTTGTTTTAGCGTCTTCCGCTTTGCCACGCCCATCATCATTATGAGTGGCCGCGCGCGTGATGATAACAGTGAGCGACGGCAAAAGGCGGCAAAGGATGCTGCTGTGGAAGCGGACAGTGATTGCAAATTTATGTCACCCCGGGAGCAAGATGGTCGCAGGCTCACCATGGTGTGCGAATGCAAAATGGGTTCGAGGTTTATTTTTTGCGCTTTTGGTATAAGTGTACGATAGGCACACAAGTTTGACAGGATGGGGTAAGGTTCGATAGGAGTCGAAAAAACGATTTTTTTTTATTAATCTTCAGTGCAAATTAGGATTTTAAAAGCAAGCCAAAACTTATCATCAACAAGTTTGGCATGGCTGTGACTGGGAAATTTGAATTCATTATAAAACAGCAAAAAGATTCCGTCACCAATCCCTTATCACATAAATGACATGTGTCAAATTGTTTCAAAAGCATTTATTAAAAATTACGAATGCCGTCAAACGGGGGAAGGGATACATTGTTTAAAGAAAAACAACAACAAAAAGTCTTTCGTATAGTAAAAAAACAATTGTAGTTAATGTTGAATAACATTAGCACCCTTTAAAAACCATTAAAGTGCATCAAAACTTCATTTGAATCGTTATAATATCCCAGACGCACGAAAGTGATTTGTACTAGCCGGCACCAATCAAGCGAGAAACCGCACCAAATGCTTACCACAGGGTCAAAGATTTACCCACGGGAAAAGTGAGAATAGTTCAATCGGTCTTGCTTAAAACGCTGCTCACTGTTGGAGACAACGTTATGTTGTTACTCCATATTCTTGGGTTCCGATCAACCGATCGATGGTGGTTGCGGTTTGTGGAAAATATTTCCCCTTGCACAGACAACGCACGAAAACCGACCAGAGCGCAGAGCGCTTCTTGCGCTTTCCATGCACCTGAAAAAGGTAGTTGAAGGGCGAGAAGATAGCTGTCGGGGTAGCTTTAAAATATTATCAATTTTATATTCGTGGGAACCATGGCGGCAACTGCATTACGAGCCGGCAAGACCGCCACAGCATCTCATCTGCATCTTCAATGGACCGAGAAGGCGCTCCAGGCATGCGACTATAGTGCTTGCGGTCGAAAAAGCGGACGATAAAATGAGTTATTATTGACCCCACCCCCTGCGATGAAAACGCTCCGTCCGAGGACGCGAAGACGTTTCTGCATCCCTCCCCATGGTTGCTGTTTATGGAGGGCGATCGATTGTGGTTTGATTTTCCCGTACTCCCCCCCTTCCTAAAACACCTTAGCGGGTGAACTAAGCGGAGTTTGTGCCAGTAACTGTGGTTGGCAGGGTGCGCCCTAGCCGCAACCTATTTTCCACCGATCGTAGAACAGGGGGTTTCTGTCATCGGTAGTAGGGACGAATGGGATTGTGCAGTCCAATGAAGTTGGGCGAATTTGGACCAATTGGAGCAAAAAAATATGACGACCGGGAAAGGCAATGATGAGGAAATGCTATAATGGTGTCACAACAGTTCCATTTTCTTTGTTTATATGCCACAGATATGTATTGGAGCTAAGAAATGTATCAGGTTATTGTACCATTGATATAAGAAGCATTTCAGACAGCTTTGCGCAACACCAAGGATGCTAGTTAAACTACAGGTGGATTCAGGTGGTTCTAATTTTAGTTGCGATCATGGCAGGGGATTTCTTCTTCTGGCGATTGTTGTGAGCGAAGAAATAGGGGGTTTTGTATGAAACCTTGTGCACTGGAAGGACTGATGTGTAGTAGTTTCAAATATATGTAGATATTTATAGTCCTTTCGCCACACCAACTCTCTTTCAGCACAAATTAGGTTTCAGAATCTCTTTGAATCGTTTCAAATTTAAATATATTCATCGTGGTTCTATCATTCATCTGAATGAATGACGGCCTGCAGTATTACTGTGCAATGAAACCATCAATTGAATCATCGCTTAACAACAAAACATAATAGAAACTACTTAACCGCGCCCGAAAGTGTCTTAAAATCAAAGAATTTAAATGTCCAGTTTCAAATGTCCAACGACCCTGAGGGACAAGAAGCTCCAAAGGATGCTGAAAACGAATAACGAGGGCAAAGAGGCCGCATCACTGCGTTCGCTTGGCCGGGAGGTCGATGCAACCGACCTAGCAGTGAAAAAGTACCTGGGGAACACATTTAACATACATGTCAGGAAGCGGAAATCGCGTCCACTAGATTCGGAGCTGCAGCCAATGACGCCAAAACTCGCAGCGATCATTTGAGGATATACCCTCAAATACCCCCCGTACCCTAGTCAGCGAACCAGCCCAACATCATCTAGCTGCGTTCGATTGACAATTTCTGGACCAACCTGATGTGGGTCTACTCCAACAATTTTGTACCGAACACTGAAATGTTACAACAATAAAACTCAAAAATATGCCTACACGCATGTCTTCATCCGCCATGGCGAAAGTTCCAAATAACTGACGGAAGTTCCTTTCATGGGAATGATGTCGAAAACAATTATCAGTCGTATTATATCTTGCTTTAAATCTACGTTAAAAAAAGTCATTTTTTTAAATAAAAATATTGAATCGAAAAAAAAAACCAAAGAAGACATCACAAACAATGAAATGTACTAGAAAAAAGCCCGACTCCTTACTTGTTTGCTTTCATCTTCGTTTCATCCAGCAGCAACAGATCGACACTGCTCGTGACCAGCTCCGGCCGATGGTCCACCGTACGCTTGACGTAGATCTGTCCATTTACCGTGAACACACTCTTGATTTTTCCGTCCCGCTTCAGCCGCATTGCTTCAGCCTTCAGGCTAACATTCCCGCGGGTCAGATTTTCACTCACGTACACTCGGCCGTCCGCACCACCGTAGCCTAAATCCTGCAGCGCCAGTCCCGTCCCTGCCCGGCCACCCTCCTGGTACCGGCGATAGAACTCGTTGCGCGCGTTTCGAAACACAAACTGCACGTGCACTGCCGGTGGCTGGACGGAAGGTTCGATCGACCCGGTCCGTGCCTGCTTCCCGGCCCGCGTCCTTGCAATGTTGTCTAGCACAGCAATGCTGTACCGGGACGGTTTCACATCCGCACAGGAGGACGATCCCACCACCTCCAGTCGGCGTATGTGTACGATCGGGATTTCGCTTTCCGCGTATCCGAGACGGCGGGCAATGCGCACGTAACACTCGCGGAGCGCTTCGCCCTGGACGGTGGTCGGCACCCCGATCAGCAACAGATCGCCGGCCCGGTTCGACCGCTGCCCATAGTCCTGATGCGCCAGGAAGAGGCGGTTGGTTTGGGTCAGCCGTCGGTTGAGCGTCTCGATCCGATCGCCAATTTGATCTCGCAGACCGTGCACTTCCGACAGCAGCCGGTCGAACTTGTGATCGAGCGCGCTTTCATCTGGCGGCCCCACGCACCGGTTGCGCTCGTTGCAGCGCTCCAGCTCCTGCTGTTCGGTTGCCGCAATGGCGGATATTATTGCGGCGTACCTATCGGTGCCGGTTTCGGCGCTGCCGTCCATCGGCAAAAACGGTGAAGAATGGTGGTGATAGTCGTCCTCATTTATTGTGTTGGCGGAGCTGTTCGGTTGCCCCACTAAAAGACCGCGCGCGGAGGCCCTCCGCTTGTGTGCGAAGGACATGCTTTGCATGGCTTATTGGGATCACTTATAGCATTACCGGCATTGTGAGTCAGTCAATGTATATCGTTGTATAACACTATCTTTTGGCACACATGATCTGAATTACACATAGCAAGACATTAGCTTATGAGTAAGAATTTTTCCAATTAATAAATAAGGATAATTAATAATAAATAAAATTCAAAGAAATAATAAAAAAACGACCAAAAACCTACAATACATTCAAGAAATGGTGAGAAAATCTATACGCAAAAAGTCCACAATCTCATAACTCAAGGTACAAACACAAGGGCGAACTTGAAACCGAAAGGACACAGTAACACAGGTGTAAAAATACACGCCGGCTCGTGGGTTCACGCAGATGGTAAAAAAGAAAAAAAGATGGAAAAGGATTTGTCGTCTAAAAATGCCTTCTACAACAGCCGGCTCTCGAATGGCACAAAAATAGCTAACATTTTCCCTCCAACGCTCCACTCCCCAACCAAAGCTTGATCAGTATAATCTGGGAGTTTCTGTGGCTTGTGGGCTAATTCCCATTGTAACCCTATACACGAGTGAACCATAGCCCCAGCCCTGGAACACCGTTACCGCCCTAACCTGTCAGCAACAAAAGTTACATGCCACCATCCTACGAATGACACCGTTACCCCCAAGAGTGGGTAAAACATTTAAGCTGGTTTAGTGGAACAATTGGGCTAACCTCCGAAGAAAATTGTCTACACGAAGGGGACTCACTCTTCGAGGCAATGCTTTTGTGCGCCTGTCGGGATGCTTAAATATGTTTGTGCTGTATAAAAAGCTGAACACTAACACATGCATACATCCCCCGCCAGTGTACATCCTTGGGGTGAGGGTTTTCTTCGCGTATACAGCCACATTATGGGCGTTCGTACCTCGTTTGGAGAGTGCATTTGTTGGAGAGTTTTTCTTCCCACTGTTTGGGGATGAGAAAAGAGCGCAAAAGAAATAGGGAGAGAGAGAGAGAGATAGAAAGAGATAGCGTAAGCATTATATCGAGTTTTTACTCTCGAGTTTTTAATGTACAACTATGAAACACAGCAGAGAAAAACATCTTGCAAACCTAATCCTTAAGCTTGGTTTACTTGTGATACTACCCTAATCCTTTCAGCAGAGTCTGTAAGGCTAAGAAGTGTCCATGCGCTAGCACGAAGTAAAGATGAGTGATTCAAATAAGACCACATCGTAGCCTTTCTGTTCCAGAAATTCCAGCATCAGGTCCGCAAAAGACTAAATTATTCCCCAATGTTGCCATTTGTCTTGAAAATCTTCATATATTTTCCAACGATATCCTTTGTATTTTAACATTTGAATTCTACGTTTAAGCTTCTATTACTACCACACCTCAAAAAGCCTTCAAGGGTAGTGGTAGTGCTCTACAGTAAAAAGACTCTCAATACCACTCCGTTTCATCGTATACGTGCAGCGACGTACTACAAGGATGCAGACATGGGTGAATAGACGGAAAATTATCGATTATGCTCCTAAAATTCGTAGCCTTCTTACGCAGGGGGCGATGCTTCTCTGTTCCTCCTACCCCGATCCTCAACGTCTTCATTTTTCCTTTTTTTGATTTATCACATTTTGGAGAAAGTTCTTTCCTCTCTTGCGCGGAATGTATGTGTATGTGTGATGGCGTTTTTATTTCTCTCCCTGTGTTGTGGAAATCACTCTCTCACTCACTGTTTAAATCCCTGTTAGTATGTATCCAGCAGAGAGAGAATCAAAAGAACTCTCATGAACACACTTGTGTAGAATATGATTTTTACATGAATGTACACAGAAAAATTGGTTACAAAATAAAGTTTTTTGGCAAAATATGATCATTAAACATAACCATTTTGTGATTCAATTGTTAATATATGCACTACAGACTAAAAATGCTCTTACAAATGCGCAACAAAACACATTGAAATCAATGCCGATGCGCAGCATGGGACAGAACATTGTAAACAAACACACTGAACACATAAATATTAAATCAAGAAACTGATAAAACTACCAAGAAAAGTAACAAGCACCACCATAACTAAATTATTGCCGAACAATTTTGTGAGTTTTCGTTTCATAAAGTCACACTTATCCCTCGTCCCACACGCATGGACACAGCCTATTTGCTTGTTCGTAAGTCCACTTCACTCCACTTGTGTTAGTCTACTGCACACCAATACAAGCTTTTTGCAGCATCTTCCACGCATCATTCACGAGGTACTAGTGCACATTACGACATTTCTGCGATATCCTATCTAAATCCACATATAGATGTATTATACTGTCTGTAGGCCGAAATATGACATTGATACAGCTGGAAAAGCATCAAACAACACCTTTCTACTTGATACATCATGTCCGTTGTATCTAACTACTATTGTAATCGTGAAAAACGTCTCTTTTACCGATTTTTCGCATTTTTCGAACCTATCTGTGTGTACACAGTTTTGCACCCGCACGACCAGAATCGGGAAAACACATTGAGCGGTACTGAGAACCCGCACGCGCCCTCACATTTCCCAGCAGCGCGAGAGTATCCTTGCGTCTATTGCCCCCCTCCGGTCTCTGTGGACACATACCCTAACCTGGTGTGTACAGACGGGCCAGACAAACACACACAGAGTTTCGCCGCTACGTGTGTATGGGTTTTATTTTCCTATTTATGGGGCGAGTCGCAATGTTTTACCGGCAAGTTTTCCTTAGGTTTCGGGGAGCCGTCACTAGCAGCAATTTGCAATCGGAGAGAGCATGGTTTCGCGTCGCGCTCTCCAACAACAGGACACTTTCCCACCGCATATCCTTACGAGCGCAGAGAGCTAATACGGGAGAAGCGAGAGCAAACGAACTGGGAGAGCGAAGATGGAAAATGAGAGCCATTTTCCGTGTCCACTGAGTCAAACAAACCACCTTCTCACAATATTTTTGCGCTCGAGGATTTTGGTTTTTGGTATAAAACCAAACCTGTTCATAGCAACAGAGCGCGCGCGCTTCGAACATTGGTACATTGGGTGGTAGTAGTGTTTGATGCAACGCAGAAACCACACTACTGAGCCATGTACACACAGGTGAAACCAACAGTGGGGCCCTTCGCGATTCTAGTTAGCTTTTTTATATGGAGTTTGACAGTTGGAGGCTAAAATCATGTAAACACTCCATAGAAAACCACACACAAAACAAGCCTGCGATTTTCAGCCTAGATTATTTTAGCCTAAAAGCAAGAATTAGATTTTACGAGTATCTGCTGGAAAAAATGGCACCACACCGAACAGTAAAAATGGTTATCTAATCGAACATGTCCAATTGCATATATTTTTCAAGTTCGATATCGTGTTCGATTGGTGCTGGAGTGCCGCCTTAGATAGCTGTTCGAAAACTGCTATACAATGCAAACAGCTCACATGCTGAAATTTCAGCCTACGAACTTAAAACGGAAAGGGCCCCAGTAACTGATTTACGTTAAAAAAACGTCCAAAACTTTGAATGCGAAAAACGGGCGCTTTTGAAACCATCCGGCTGAGAGAAGACTTGTACGCGATTTAAGATTCCACGGAACGATTCCCAATATACTGCATTATTTATATTTGTTAGTTGTTATAGCAATTTGGGGTAGCTGTACTAGAAGCAAACATTGCTACGTTACATAATTTAAGTAACATTGAGCAGTACTTTTCGCCTTGTTTCTTTTAATCGATAATCTGCAACGAGGTTACATCAGGTGATCCTTTCTAAGAGCATCATAATGTGATATGGAGAAGTTTTACGATCCTAGCTAATATCTCACTGAGATTTTGACGTTTCTAAATGAAGCTACACTCCCTACAAATCCACGCGTCAAAGTAGCTTCAGCATTCCAGCATGAATGTAATATAAACATAGGCTGATTCGTTGCAAGTTAGATCCCGTGTTATTGATGTTTTAGTGCGTAAAAATGTATTTGTCAAAGATTTTTCTATTAAAATAATTTAAAACAACGTTTTCCAACGTAATACAATGTTTCCGAACTATTTCAATTCCATTTTGGCGCAACTGTCATTTTGGTATGAGAATATTCGGCTGATGGATATTTCCGTTAACAGGGGCTGAATTGTCAGATTTTTTAGCTTAATTCATTAGAAGGATCATTGTCGGCTGTTACTTACAACACAGTTGCTGTTTCAGTTTACTTTTCTTGCAGAGAGAAAATGAGCAAATACAAACCTGAAAATAAAGAAAAGAAAGAACGATCAAAACGTAAGTCACGGTGTATATGGGTGTATAGATATTGTGAACTAATATAGACCAGCAGGATATGTTTGATTGCATTTAATATTTTCAAAGCATTTTAGTAATGAAATATTAAATGCTTAATACGTTGTTAGTGTCTACAGGTGGTTGGCCCTTCTATTATACTTGTGGTCTAATGAAAAATGTGTGTAAATATCCATCTCCAAACCAAGCACGAGCCATCGGCAAGCAAGTGAAACCAAGAATGCAGTTAAACTGTAAGACATTTAATTGACGTAAGACTATGGCAACGTTACGGATGCACTTTATCGATCAATGCGCATTCGGCATTCTTTACCCTTTACCGTCCTCATCACTTCAACTGCAAAGCACAGCAGCAGCAAAAGCAGCCGGGAGCTGGGAACGCTGTGAGGTCGTCGTTCCTCCGAAAGCCGCATTATTTCAACAGCGGAAAAGTAGCGAAAGGAAACAAATAAAAAGTAAATAAAAAAGTGCGCTCTGCACCAGTGCCAGCCAACTGACGAAGTGGTGCACAGAGCGGCAACGAAATGCACTGCCACCAAACGAAAACAGAAGAATAGAAACTGGAATCCTCCTTGTTGTGTGCCACCCGTTTTTTCACCCGTACGGTTATACCTATATTTTTATTTATATTTATTCATCTCTCTGTTCGTCGAGAAATTCCTGCCAGCAGAGGAGGATGCAGAAGATAGGAAGGTGTATAGACACCGCGCATTCCAGCGGGAAATAATCTGCTGAACCCAAATACGAGTAGTAGGTGCAGGGAATCGTTCCGTGGTGAGTTAGTTCGCAGCGGTTCCAACTTCCAGTTCCACCGGCGACAATAGCAGAGATGCTGTGCGCTGTTTAATTTTTCTTCTTCTTTCACTGGCTGGCTGGCTTCACCATTTTATCCCGCTGCAGCGGTGCAGCGAGCGGTGAATGTTTTGTTTTTTCTTGCTGCATCCCTTTCCCACACTGACTTCTACAATTTCAACCGCGCGCTTTAGAAGAGATCCAAGAAGCTGAACTGCACATATCATTTGCTGTCACTCGGCACTGAACGAAGAAAGGGAACAAAAGCCCACACACTTTTCATCCAAACTATGCATTTCCTTCTTGGAAAGCTTCCACTGCCCGAGCTG
Organism: Anopheles arabiensis; assembly: GCF_016920715.1. Lineage (NCBI taxonomy): Eukaryota > Metazoa > Arthropoda > Insecta > Diptera > Culicidae > Anopheles > Anopheles arabiensis. The sequence continues at coordinate 88,053,072 of NC_053517.1, read as the reverse complement.
CGGTGCAATGTTTTGTTTGGTCTGTCATCTTCCGCTTCTGGTGGTGGGGATAGATTTGTTTTCTATTTTTTATTTTGTTTTGTTTCGCTACATTCTGAAACTCATTTTCCGATGCACTTTTGTATAATGAATAGTTGTGCATTGTTCTAAAGTTCTAGAGGAAAAAAAGGAAAGCAAGAGACAAGAGCAACAGCAAATAGTGTCTCCCTAGTATGCATTAGTCAATAAAACATTCTTCATTCCTTGTCTTTTTCCACTCTTGCCATACTTCTGGTTTTGTTTCTACCTTGCTCTTTTCCTCTTGCCATAGGGCTACTGATCTGTAGGAACAGGTTGAAGGGATTGTCACAAACGGAGGAAGCACCACATCATCCAGCCCAGTGCTGGTGCCGGAGCGAGCTCGGAAAGTTGTTTTCTCACAGCGCAGGGTGTTCCGTGTACCTGGAGCACGGAGTACGTAGAAGCCACAGCACAGCACAAACATCGAGGTCTAAACGATTCGAAATAGGAATGCATTCCTCAGCCAGGAGAAGAGGTGGGTGCATCTTACCGATTGTGTATGTGCGTTTGTGTTGGTGCAGTTCGTTGGTACGGCGTTCGCAGTGGCGGTACACGATCGCTTTATGTACGATCACTCTTCCAGGAAGGTAGTGGTCTGCAACGGTCTAACCACAAACCTGGTTCCAGGAGTCGCTTGCGATTGGAATTTGGCGCTATAAGGAAGTGCGTACTCGTGTGTTGTTTTATATGCCGTGTTTGTCACCGTGGTGCAAAAAAGTGTAACAAGTGAGCAGGATGGGAAAATTTCTAACACAAGACATTAGATCTTCCATGAATGGCGCAATTCTGAGAGATCAATTGTGATACGAAGAATTAGCTGCTTCCAGCGAATTTGATGTTCAATCGTACTTATAGAGCTTGTGAACGGAAGGTGTGTGATGAGCAGACATTGAAAAGAAGAAAAAGCAAGGATTTATTATTTCGACAAGGATATTGTTGAATGAATTTAGAACCGGGTGATACAAATTGACCTCTTTTAGATACTTTTTCATCTTTCTAGGAGTTCGGAAGATCTTTTGCGTAAAATCTTCAACAATTGCGTAAAATCTTCAACAATTGCGTAAAATCTTCAACAACGTACATTATTAGAATTGTATAGTACGAAAAACGGGAAGAATGCAGTTGGGTTCAATGATAACATTTTTATTTTCTGGAAATGTCAGCAGAGTAGTTCAGCTTTTGTCAATGGATTTATGAACATACACAAAAAAAAACGGTTCAATAACGCCAAATATCTAACAGCAAATTAAAAATACAACAGTACAGATATTGAATTTAACCCTAGATTCGAAGTTATTTTCCACAAAAAATCATTTAAACCAACTAAAAACCGTGTGTAAGACATGAAATCCATGCGAACTTTGAAAGATCACAGAAAGAGCTTTGAATACTAACTATAGAGAATATGAATATGAAACTGAAGTAGAAAACATTACATGCTACTAAATCCCCTCACAATATTATCAAAACGACTTCTACAAAAGGCGTCAAATCTCCTGCAGCTCATTACTGTTCGCACAATCACATTCAGGACCACGCCCGGCCCTTCAGCAGTGCACTATACTGCAAAGGTTTGATTTTTTAGAGGTTTGCATCCTTTTCCACATCGAAAAACGCCCGTCGAGAGGAGCAGCACACAGCAAAATTTCTTGTGTACACCCACCGCTCCGGGTCCAGTGACGATATCCTGTTGGAGCAACAGCAGGACATGCGCGTAATATCTTCACCTGCGGTACACGCCACCAGCAAACGTCTAGCCGGCTGACGACATCGGAGCGACCCATCTGGGAACAAAATCGCGCTTAAACTATTCGGGATCAGGTTCGGAAGTTGGCAGCTCCCCGAAAGCCATTGCTTCACACAGAAAGTCGTCCTCACAATCCGTACGCCAAATATTTGCCCGCTTTCAAAATAGCTTATAATCCGGAGCTATTTTTACTCTTTGCTTTTGTTTATCGGCTTGCCGTGGTACACAATTCCAGCTGCTTTGGTAAGACACAGTCCTACCCGGCCCAGTAGTGGCGGGCCTTGAATTCAATAAAAATGGAGTTTTAATTCACCAAAGCAGCTTATCAACCGGAGTCACCCATACGGGATCGCGGGGAAGCTGTGTCGTCGTCATCCGAAATGGCGTCGTTAAAATCTTAACCGCGACAAGATTAGCGGACCTGGGGCATCGTACCAACGCTCAACGTGGGTGGTGGGTGGCTGGTGGGACACCCGAAAGAGAGAAGAGAGAAGAGAGAGAAAGAGAGAGAAAGAGAGAAAAAAGTCCAACACTGCTTTTGCAAACCCAGTTTCTCAGACGTTTCCTCACCGCAGCATGTTTTTGGTGTGCCCAAGGCTCGTCTCGCAGGCCCACCGGTTTTGGGTACGCACTTTCTCATACGCTCCGGAGAGGTTAGAGCCAAAAGGAGAACGTGTGAGTGAGTTAACACTGAAGAGTAGAAAAGACACGCACGACTACTGCGAATTTGCTTTAGCTGTCCGGCATTTGTCTCTCGCGCTAGTTTCTAGGTTGAGATTGTGTTTGTGTGAGGGTGTGTGAGTTTTTTTAAGTTTCTCATTTCTCAACCATGGGAGATGGTTCGCGAAATGTTGTCACCCCCGAGCCCCTTTTCATCAAGCTGAATCCAAACAACTTTTTATCAATGTCACTGTGAAGCGCTACTCGTGAGTTTCTTGCTCCCACATCTCGCCTCCGACACGGCTACTGCAAACACACATACATATAGAGCGCAGAGCATTGGAGGGTTTTAAGACAACCGCGTGAGAAGCTACTACCACCAAACAATATGGCTAAAACAGATCGATACTACAACAGCGTACGCAGAGTTAGCCGGCGAGCCGTAGCCACCATACGGGAGACTACGTAAGGGGAAGTGGCCACGAAGGGATGCGATGGGAGTACCCACAGTTGTAATGTGCTCGCGGATGATGCGATAAGGCGCCCGCGTATTTCACGCTGTTATAGCCTGTCTCAAATTGCTGTCTCAAATCGGGTTGATGTTGAAGAATCTTCGATTTGGGGCATTTTGCATTTGCTTGAACCTTTCAAATTTCAACCATTCTTTTGCTGAGGCTGGCGGAACGTAAGGAACTTACGTTAATCTAATGTGAGCTATGAGAAAAGCAAAACAAGTTACGGGATACCAATAGTAAAGTCACAACAATAGAATGTCTCCAAACCATTCTTACTGCTTTCTTTGCGGTTTTTTGAAGCACAATCGATACATTTTCGTGCAAACTACAAAACACATTCATGACAAGATTTTATTTCATGGTTCTCTCTCTATCTCGCTCTCTCTCTCTCTTTCTCGATCTTGGTATCTCTCTATCCTTTTCGCTCTCCCGTCGGAATCATCAAAAATTCCATCACATGATGATGAATGCGTCTCCTTCACCTTGCCCGCCGGCATTCTTACAAAGTCGCACAGTTGGTTTTATCATCAAGCAGTAGTAGTGGTGGTGGTTGATGGTTTTTTGCATATAAAAACCAACAACAATTCTACTACTATCAGTCAACGAAACAATGCGGCCAACGATAACATTCTCTCCGTTATTTTTTTTTGGGAATGGTGTGTGCAAAAAAAAAAAAAGGAAGAAGAACCCAGAGAGCAGTGCCCTCTTATTTTTGCGTGAGAGCTGTCGTCCCCCGTTTTTTTCGCATCTGACTTCTCTCCAATCGCACGGCAGGAACTCAGGTGGTACGTGACGAAAAACGGCCCCCCAAAATTCGCGACACGATCATCTTCATCCCCAAAAATCACTCACTTCTTGCTCAGTTTTCGCAAACGCTCATTTCGCTAGCGCAAACGCGGCTCCCAAGAGAAGAGCTACTCGTTTGCGGGAGAGAGCTCCTTCTACCCACGGGGCCAGATACGCAAAAACAAAATGAAAGTTCGGTGTACGCGCGCGACCCGAGCGTGGGACTCTCAGCACCACGCGTTTGGCGCTGGGGAAAAACGTGTTATCACCCCCTGTTGCCCGGAAATCTTCATTTCATCCTCCTCTCTTCACACTGCCAGAAACAGAACCCACACTGGGCACTCATTGGGGCGGTGTTCGCAAATTATTTCATACAACTTACCCCTTTGCATGTGTATGTGTGTGTGTGCGTAGGCAGGATGATGACGGATGTGCCATTTCTTTCACTCGCCCACCATTGATTGAGTAAGAAGGTGGTGAAAAGAGCAAAGCAAAGGAAAAAAACGCTCAAAAAGAACCGGCGAGATGATATTTCGCGGGAGCACGCAAATTCGAATCACACGAATATGTGGTCGTGTGTGAGAGTGTGTCCGTTCTTCTTTTTTTTTTGTACGGGTTGAGATTTCGCAAACGCGTATAACGTGCCGCACACCGCGTGAGACGCACCTCACGCACGCATACACATGCACACTTCGACACACGGCCCCAAGAGGGACAGGCAAATGGCGCAAGCGTTGATGGCGAAAAAACAAAATGGGAGCCGCGGGTCGCCATCGTGGAAAGGGAGAGCTTCGTGCTGGTGCTGCTGCTGCTGTTGGTGGTGGAGCTTTTTTGTCGCTTTTGGGCAACACTTTTCAAGGCTACTAGGCAGGGATTGTTCAATTGGGGAATTTTGCAGCCACGGTCAGGCTCAACTGTTGAGCGTAATTTAGTAATTATGAGTATTTGTGTTATTCGGAATGTATATAATATTCTTCAGTCTATGTCAGATTCATATAAAAGCTAAATAAATGTTATCTAATCGAAGGAAACATTTAAATGAATATTTAAACTCATGGTAGCAACTTTTGAACGTTTAAAAAGCTAATTTGATTATGTATAAAGAAGGAAACTAATCATAACCCAATCAAAGAAGTACATGAAAAAAGTCCCGATGTATTTCAAAAATGATTGCAATATCATGATAGTTAGTATTACATTAAATGTGATTGCTAACTACATGTTTAAAGATTATTAAATAATCCCTTTTCAAAGTAACGGAATAAATATTCCATATAAACGAAACACAATCAAATTTTGAAGAAAAAAACACTACAGGAACAGAGCACTCTTAAGACACCGGTTAGGAACATCAGGTATACCTCATCTTACGAAAGTTACAGACTACTGGATTCCAATAAAGTGTGCAAAAAAAGGATATTTCATCCTTTACGAAAGTAAAGAAATGTGACCAACCGTAGAGATTCACGCCCGTGCTGGCCAGAGTTAGCCAGTACTCCAACGAGATGACATCTGACGTTATCTGGAAAAAACGATTACGGATGCTCTTGCCAAACCAACTCACACCATTCTTCCGTTGTATGAAATTCTACTGAAATTCCGAAGAATTACGAGGAGTAAACGGCTATTGTAAAATCGTATCTAGTCCTCGCCTCCACCACCCTCGCTTGTGGGAAAAGGATGAAATATGAGAAAATAGAAAACTTTGACATATTTCTGGAATTTCATTCCTTTTCGTTTGTTTTGTTGGAGTTTGCAGTATTAAGCTTGCTGCATGATAAAGGATTCAAAATGCTGCAATGTACACGAAATAAATAAATTTTGTGCAGTGTTATTCGAAGCACATAGGTAACAACGTTTTGATGGTTTTGTTGATTGTTGCAACTAGTGCTTGCTATTCCACCTATTCACAAGCAAATCATCTTTATTTACATAGGTAGACGTGCTGGTTTTTAATGGTTTAATGGTTTTTAACAGCTCATATTCAATTTGCTGTGTATTTAATGTGTAATTTTGCTTTTAAACATACTTAATTATGTTTACGCGCTTATAACAAGACGATTAATCGGCTAAAGGCAATAAACAACTAATCCGTTATCGAATCACATTCAGCGTAGCTGAATAAATGCTAAATTATTGATTTAATGCTTAATCATTGGGCATGTTTCAGTCGTACCAATCTAATTCCGAACAGATTTTTGCTGTAAAGCGTTTTAATGAGGTTCAGTATTGCTTAACATCAATTTTATGTTCGATTTCAAGTATACTTTAGCACAAACCCTTTGGTACCTAGAGGCCGATACTAGGTTAGTCAGAAGAAAAAAAGTTGCATTGTTTATGAAACATAAATGATTGAAACATTACCTATTGTTATATGGTTTCATATTTCATATTTTAGGTATGAATTTCATATTTCAATAAACTAGTTGCTTTTAAATTTAAATTGAGTCTCATTACATAATAGGAATAGGATTACCATATAAGAATTATTCTACGTTTTGATCGTAAAGCGTACCTACTGCAAGAATATAACATCCTTCAAGGACAATGGTAAAGTGTACTCAATTTCATGGAAAAAATAAGCCTCACATAGATTATGGTCCAAAACTAACACCAACTCGATAGCGGTCTTTAACCTTAGGATCTTGATAGCATGGATAATGCATGCGGTGCAACAAACTGCAACTATGATCGGGCCTGATCTAAAACCTTGTGAATCCCATAGCTTTTTCATGAAATTAGTTTCTTTTACTAAATCTATATGTTTCATTTCAAATTAAAACAATAGCAATTTAAAACCTTTAGATCGTCGTTACAAAAGATGAAAGCAGTATTTTACCTTCCCCCGGTTACATCTTCACGAAAAAGATTTTGAAGATTCTCTCGTTCCTCCATTCTCTATCACCGTTTATTGCGCTCTGTTAAGAACATTACTTTCTTAACATTTCTGGACACACAGCGTACATGGAGGGTGTTGTTGCGCGCGTTTAAAATCCATTTCCCTGCTTCGCCCTTAAGCAGATACTCTGCGAGACGTACGATGCGTTTTACGGGGACAATTTTTCAGCAGAACGGTAATAGATTTAAACGCACCAAAAACCACGTCCCCCTGGCTCTCGGGAGGCAAATGGGAAGATTTAAAATAATCATCACATGCGTGTGCGTGGCGTCACAGCCGCTGTCCCCCAATCTTATTACGCACGAATTGCAACCTATTAAACCGGCAATCGGGTACGATAAACGGTGCAACCGGCCAGGAAGGTAATGCTACGCGGAGTGTGCAGTCAGTCAGTCCGTCAGTCGGTCCAAGAATAGAAAATGCGACCTGTCAAACACACAGGACAGAAACGACAAAAGACGTCTTGTGCGTGCATTGCTACCAAACCCCAAAAATCAAATGCAATCAATATGCACGCGTCGCGTCCCCCTTCGTTGCAATAGTTGCATTTATTCCAACCGAGGGGGCTAAACACGGTTTCGTATTCCATCTAGACCCGTCCTGTCTAACAGGGGCACAGGGCGAACGACCCCATAGAATGTGTGTATTAGTCCAACGACAAAACGCCTATGTCTGTGCGGCGTTCCCTTACCAGCGATGCAGAGACCCCTAAGGGAAATTGGAAAATTCGAGGGGGATCCTTTTTTTTCACCATCAAACCGGAGACTGCATCTCTCAGTTGTCGCGTGGTTTGCCTATTTTTAAACTATACCCCTGCACACAACTACATACCCCGTGCCCATTAAGCAGAAGCGGACGTGAGCATTTCCGTTCCCCCTTTCATTTTTGGTGTTGTTGTTGAAAATGTGCGCGGGTACACTGATGACACTGCAGTAGCGCATGCAGCGGAATGCACACATACACACACACACACGGTACCGTTGCAGCAATAGCAGTCCATGGGGGTGCCCGCCGAGATCAAGAATGGGAGCAAGACATTTTCGGAAGATTTTCAGAAGAGAGTCACGATCACGGACGGGAAAATTCCTCGGCCAGAGGAATGGAAGGGTCGGTAGTCGTTTTCCCTGGCATACGCAAGCGAACGGATGTGGAAAACGGAAAACACTGCTACTGCAGTGAACGGAAAGAGGGGGTGAATGGCGGGGGTGTGATGATGAGTTGAAGCCAGACGTGAAGACAAATGAGTCCCGGGAAAGGAAAGAAAAAACTGGGGTGAGACACACACGCACATCCGTCTTGTGCTGGGTGGAAATGAAGGAGAACTTGCGGTTGCCAAGACACAGGCAGGGTCTAGGCGCGCGTGGGATGACAACGCACGCCGACCCCCTTGTTAGGTACGGCGGCACGTTCCTCTCCCTCCACTCTGCAGCAACGGGTGTCTCCGGTTGCCGACAACATTCGGGGGAGCGGGCACATTTTTCCCGCTGTTTATCGCGCGATAGACTTTTCCGGGGTGCGCATAACGCAGCCAGTAACGCAATTTCCCTTCCAGCCACAGTCGCGATGGCGTTAGATCAAACGCGCATTGTGTCTTGAGTTTGGAAGCGCGAAGCTTAAAATAGGACACCGTACGCGCGCAACAACAACAGCTGCGGCTGCATCGTTAAATGCATTTGGCTTATATATGCGTTTGCCTCACCGCCGTTTAGTCGTTCCCATTTATCAGTCTTCCCCACCGCAGGGCCGTGGAGATCGGACAACTAATATCCGACTGCTTGATCAATACCATTTTCGACTATCTGTTAACACCACGTGGATGATACAGTTGTACCTCACTTGCATTGCTCGAATGTTTGTTAGGGAAGGAAAATCATATCATAGAAGTTTTGGAAAATATGCAATAAAAGGACAAATTGACCATGCACACTGACTGACAGTGTTATCTACTCAAGTGCTCCACCATTCTGCTTCTTCTTCTTTGGCACAACAACCATTGTCGGTCAAGGGTTGCCTGTACCACTTGTGGGGTTGGCTTCCAGTGACTTTTGGATTACCCCCATTGCAGTATAGTCAGTCCTTCGTATGGCGGCAAGGTATATTTTGGGGCTTGAACCCATGACGGGCATGTTGTTATGTAGTACAAGTTGACGACTGTACCACGAGACCGGGTTGCATAAACCCAAACCAGAAAATCGCTCTAGTCAATTTTTGACTGCTTATAGATACACTATAACGACTTTTCAGATTGATTTCAACAGATGAATTTGATCCTTAAATAAAAGATCCTTTGCCATGCGGACATGCGTATGTTCAACTCCATATCCCACTTTTTTGATTATAGCCTCTCCATATCATCCTTCTTTCCAATCTACTATCTTCTCCTCATACTTCTTATCCAAAATTGTGCTGGTTTCTTATAACACCTATAGAATAGTATTACTAGTGGCCCATCTTCAATAATTTAAGCTAGAAAACTGAAAGCTGTATCCATTTCACAATTCTGACAAGTTTTATAATTTCACATGGGTCATAAAACTTATGATAAAATTTGAAACTATCGAATCAAACAGTGCTTAACATTTATTGACAATGTATTTGTGCTTCAGTCAAAAAAAATCCAACATTCATGACTTGCCTGATGGAGCCTGCGAAGAATTGGTATTTGTTTCCAGGCTAAAATAATCTAGGCTGAAACTCTGAAGTTGAAGCGATCGTGAGGTTTTGTATGGAGCGTTGACATGATTTCAGTCACCAAGTACCAAACCCTCCAGAAAAGATAATTGGCCTCAGCACAATTTTTCGATCGAAAAAATTCGATAGATCCGGCTGTCATTTTGGTGTCATTTGACACTCATTTCGTCGCCAAGGTGTTCATTTTACTGGTCTTTTTGAAAACTGGTATACCATGACTCTCACGAGCAAAATGAACTATGCTACAAAAATTCGATCGTTCCGCTTTGTATGGGGCAAAATCCGCGACGCATTGAGCTGCGGAAATTATCGAATATCAGAAAAATTCCGTAAATCAAGGTTGATGTTTTAGAAAAACGTTATGTAAAAGCAAGTTGGTAAATGTGTTGGTTCTTTTTCAATATTTTGGGTGATAAAAAATTATTTATTAATTATTTTAAAAATTGTTTACCCGGGGGGCCAACTTCATGTAGGGGTATAAAAGAAATAGTTATACTGTCAGTTTTACATGAGCGCCTATCGAAATTTTTCGATCGAAAAATTGTGCTAAGGCCGAATGTTTCAACCACGAGGCAAACACGAATAAATTGAAATTTAAAAGTGATAGGTATTCAAGCAACAGATGTGTCGTGTGATGTTCTATACATAAAAAAGTTGTCCCAAAGGCACATCCCTGATTGCATCTAAACATTTTATGCATTTGTAAGCGTAAAACGTATCTAAGAGTAGTATTTCCATTCCGAAAAGGATTCCTTTGGCAGATATGCTCATATAAATAGAAACACAGTAACTAATAATGCATAATCGTCTATGCGCATACGCCACTATAAAGTTAAATTTATCTTTTATTGATATCTATGCCAACTAAACAATGTCAATAAAGAAACAACCAGAATAAATAAATAAGTTAGACACATACCTACACATCTTTCAGCATCGTTGTTCGTTTTTCTATCGTTCAAAAGTTGTTTTTTATGTTAAATTTACTATGTTTACACATTAACAATACCAAGACCGAAGAAATAATTATCTTGCCGAAGGTCTTACTACTAAAGTATGTAAGAACAATATACAGATAGCTGAAACATGTCCTCAAATGTCAAATGTAAGTAGCGGTACCAGCGATTGTGACTTCATGACACGATAATGTGCTGTCTAGTAAACCATTTTGTACTTTAACACGAATTTACTCAGCATTCAAGACATTCAAAGCTGGGACTACAACAGATCTATGCTTTGATATTGACATACGATACTTAAACTTGAAATTCAAACGATATATCTAACAATATATTGTCGACCATATTCGAAAGGAGATCCCAAGTGTGGAACGTATACAGAAAACATAACAATATGGAAATCTAAACTCAAATTCTTGCAAATGAATAGTTCTAATATTTTCTAACATCTTATTACTACTATTGTTAGAAATTCTAACATGAAATTAATAACCAAATTTTTTAGGCTGGTGGACGAGTGCCAAAAAATTAGTTTTTATTCTACACTGGTCGAAATCGTGTTAGAGAAAGGCCGAAAGTTGACACCTTTCACCTATTTATATGTTTTTGTCCCTCATAACGCTGACAGTGCCGTGGAACCTTATAAATGTTCCAACAACTATTATCATATATCATTAGGATTGAGATTAAGATAAAGTTTCTGCTTGTAATAGTTAAACCAATCTGTTGATAAACCTTTCTTCCATCAAATCTGTTGTAAGATGTGTGAAGAAGTGCTGAAATATTAAACATATAATAATTTCAAGGACCTATAGCAAAAAACATGCATATTGTTACAATTAACACATTTCATTTAGCACAATAAACATCCGCATCAGCGTTTCATTCTATGTGTCATAATGTAACGATTCTGTCTCCATTTTTGGATTACCACGCTTAAGAAGGAAAGCACTTTATCTGCTCGTATGATGAAGTTTAAGTACAGAAATTACCTACTGTGAGAACAAAACAATATTAAATGCACGCTTTGGCATAAACAATTGGTTATCTTCTGTATTTTGCCTGCATGCGTACAGTTGCATCTAAATAAGAATAATAAGAATGATTGTATCAATAATGCGTAAATATTAAACATTATGAACATAATCTTTTCTATTCACGCAACCCCGTACAGCACGTTCTGTCTCTACATTATCAAGCCTAACCGTCAAGCACAACATCATCATACACGACCGTAATCACGTCGGTCTTCCGCTCCCGCACCTACTCGCCTTAAAACGACCGTCTTCTAAACCGACATGGGCGAACCACAAGATGGCCGAATTCAATTTAATTCACGATCAACCTTGACGGACACATCCCTTTCGGGGCCGGCGGCACCCTGGCCAGCACCGACCGCGGTCGAAGCAAATTGCGCATTTAGTCCGGGTACGCGCGACGCACGACGCGAATTTCGCACGATCCATCCACGGCTCCATCCGCATTCGCAGCATATGCTCCCCACATCTTGGGGAGCGATGTCGCGTCACACACTCCACCCCTACCCTGTCATCCCCCACCCCACGATCCCTCGCTGCTCCACTGCCATGGCGAGAGACTGGGTGGATGGTACAGCCGAGTTCGCGAGAGCCACCCGACCGAGAGCATATTGTCGCGTGAGTGCTCCACCCTCCGATAAGGGTAAGAGCCGGAAGGGTGGCAAATTGGTAAGATAAAATAGAAGAAAGTGTGTCCCTCTTTACCTCTCTATCTCTCTCTTGAGTTACCCCTTCAACCGAATGGCGATGATTAAAATGACGCTATGAATGATGATGATGATGATGATGACGATGAGGGCGACAGCGATTACAGCGTTGGGGCTGTGCTCTCACGGTTATTGTGACTCGCACTGAGAGTGAGTGACTTATAAGCAAAGAGTAAAAACACTCTGATAGGGGTGGATATCATCTCAATTGGAGCTACTTCGAGTCTTGTGAAACTATCAGCGCTGTACGAAAGTTAGTTTTGATATCCAAATCTAACTAAAGATAATACAATAGGATACATTGAAATGTTCTAGTTCTGGATGTAATATTCTGATACAAAGATGGGACGACCCCTTCATTAGATTTCCATTGCGAAACATCTCCACCACATACGGCACCCGAAGGTTGGTAGATTATACGCCCTGAAAGAGCCACCGGTTAGAACGTAAAAGAGTCGAGAGGCGTGAGTGTCTAAGCTGGGCAGCAAATCTTACCTCACAAACCGTCCACTGCTGCTACTAGAGCGCCTCCACTCACCCTCATTAAGTGCAGTCCTAAAGAGAAGGGAGATATTTCAAGATGTTGGTGGATCTACCGTAACACGAGAGAGAGCCCCATCTTACGGACAACAGCAGAGAGAGGGAGAGACCGCTTCGAAACTACACTCGTGTACGCGTGCACGCACGAGAAATGAGCATCCCACCAGCCCCATCGATGAAGAGCGGCCAGAATGAAGCGTTTAAATGAGTTGATACAAGGTTACCGCGGTCTACTACGCAGCTTAGCTACGCAGGCAACTTCCTCCTGCCCACACCTCTGTCACCAACCCATTTCATTCCGGTTCACATCATTTACCGCTGCTTTGACCTTGCTCCAAAAATGCCTAGGAATTTGGGATTGAGGGCTCTAGTAAGGAAATAAAATCCAGTGTTTTTTTATATCACATTTCGATAGTGAGACTCATACAAGCCAAAGGTTTACTCGATACACAAATTCTGTGAGCTTTGTTAGTGATGAACTGTACTTCTGGATGCATTCTGAAACAGTTCTTTACTTTTTTGGTGAATTTGCAACCAATTCCACAAAATGTTCCAATTATCAATATTTGTCATTTTAAACCTTTTTGACAGCAAACGGAACATCTACAAAGTAGTGCAGAACAGAACAGCGAACTTTGAAATTGGCGCCAATCCCAGTAAAACGCAGCACACTCACACCGCTTCAAACGGACCATCCCCTTCAACACAGACCGCCCTAGCGGGGGCTTGTGTAAAATGCAAAATGCTAAAGAATGAAACGCATACACCCTAGAAGCCGGAACAAACCGACCAACAATTCACACACACACACACACACTACCATGCCATACTCTCGAGCGAAGCAGAGAAGGGGGTTGTTTAACGTGAAATGAAATCGAAAGCGACCTCCCACCACTGCCAGCCCTTCTCTCCTGCACAGTGGTTTGTACACGCCACCCCTTAGTCACATCATACCGACCAGCCCTGCACCAGCAACTACTACCTGGCGGCGCACATGCGCTTCATGGTGGAGCCTTTCCGGTGAGCCACTTTCTGTGCTTGACGCTGCTTTTCGAGCAGAGGCTTTTTGAGCCTTTTTGAATAGGATCTCAACTTCACAATCGGCTACGCATCGCAATCCTAGCCGAGTAAAATTCGATCGAAAACAGGCACGCACGCTACGACATAGCGTTTGAAATATTAGAAGGTACAGCTTTGTCGGCATACCACAGGCTCTACAGTGGCAGTAGACTTCTCCTCCTGCAGCAGAGCTTTTCCGAAGCAAACCCCGATTGAGAGCATAGGGGAAACATTGAGTGGAGAGAGCGAAAGATGATCACAAATTAAAGGAGCGGCCTATTTTCAGGGCCGCTTCTCCCTGTCTTGACTTTTGTTCGCATGTTTCATTAGGAGGAAATTTCACTTTCATTTCTAGGCAATTGATCCACTCAAATAGTGCGTAAAATTCAAACATCCGGACTCTTGAGCTTGAAAATTCCTCTGCTGATGCGTACTTTAAACTGTGTCTTCTTTCTCTTATGCTACAGAAAAATCTATTTAAAAGATGCTTTATTCATAATGTTCACTCATTTCCAGCTCGGAATGATTCATTGAGTGCTCGGTGCAGGGATAGCTACAATCGAACAAACTAATTTAAAATCGATAAAATGTCGGAAAATTGAATGACTAGCAGAAAATTCTCGGTTATTAATTTTCGCCCTGAGTCACTGAGTCACGCGCTAAATGCACCGATGGTTTTAAGCAAATGGAGGTGACTCACAGGCTGAGTAGTTTAGTAGTTTAGAACGGGAAATAAAGCTGAGTCAATCTAGGGACTAACACGTGTAAACTATATTTACATTTTCGTGTTGATTTTATTCATGCACAATTGAAGCTGGTGGAATTGAAATTGCACTTTTAAACTTCTAATTAATGAAGGAAAATTGACAAAACAGGATATACCAATTGTTTCATGCATGCTAATCAATAACTACTGCAGAGATACAAAACAGACGATATAGTCAATGCGTGAAAGGCTCACAATTAGAACAATATCGAGATAGAATCCGTTAAGCGATTTCCATCACAAAACTTTGTAGCCAAAGGAAGCGAACGTCTCCAGTTCGTGTCGGTCAATCTCACCTCCAGCCAGCAAAACCAACACCCGAGAAACAACGAACCAGCCAGACTGCCAAAAATCCCAGACTGCAAGGAATGCACTCGCCACAACGCCGGTGGAGCGGGAAGAACGGGAAGCGAATCGAGCCAGTCGATTTGCTGCAGTCGGTGGCGCAGACAAGCCTCCGTGTTTATACGCACCGAAATCTCCTTATTCCGTCCATTCCCACCGTCTCCTCCTTCACTTTTGTGATGATTTTGTTTTTATTTCGTCTTCTGCCCAATACCTCTTCAAGTCCCCATTTAAGGACTACCCACGTTCCAGGAAAAAGAACACCTCCCAAAAGTCAAAGTCTCGCCACGACACGATCGCTGGAAAGATATTTGGCGGGAAAACAAACCAACAACAACAAAAAAAAACAATCAAAGCAAGAGCCCGTCAGTGGAACGGTGAATGGAACGAGGCAAAAAAACGCGGTAGAACATGCAGAAGAAGCAACCAAAAATGCATCCAATGTCCTCGTTTGACCAGCGTAGCCCATCGTGTGTAACGAAATCCAACCTGCAATAGTTGCACCGATCTGCCAGAGCAGTTACGTTTCTGCTGCTTGTATGTGCGCGATTTTACGAGAGTGCATTCTTTTACGACTCTCGGCAATCGATACCATCTCATCGTCGGAGGGTTGCGAGAGGATTTCGACCGTTGATGGACAGGGAAGGTGGACAGGGAGACGCGGCGTTGGAAATAAAGGAGTAGAAGCGTAATAAAACTCGCAGAAAGGAACCGACGCCGATTGGAGCAGGAGGCGTTCGAGAAAAGTTCGAGTTCGAGGCCACGGGACCCAGGGAAGAAGAGAAAGCAACATAATAATTTGGTAGGCAGTTGCAATCGGGAGATAACAATGAGCAGGGCGCGATTTTCGGGTAGGATTTTGAAGGACCCGGGTGCATGGATGGGGAAATATGTGGTAGAATGGCGGTACTGACGAGTCTTTAAGGATTGGGATGGATCGTGTTTTACCAACGATACAAAGGAGAATCATTTATTTTATGTCTTACTTAACCAGACAGTGTCTGATGGTCATTTTGACTGTATTTTTGGGACAATAATGCTTGCAGAAAAATGACGTGGACGTGGAAGCAAGCTTTAAGCATCTACCTTAACATTTAGTGTTGTTTTTAAAAGTCCTAAAGTAACTCGGAATGCTCTTTCAAACCTTACCAACAATACAACAATTATTAGATCTGATAAGATCCTTGTCATATTGAAATTTCCTGTAGCTCCTTAAGGCCCAAAGACAAATTGTCTGGTCGTAATGAAGATTGTTTATCGATTTTTTAAATGATCAAATAAAACATCCATATCCATGTTCCAAACAGCAGAGCTGAAAATTGTGAACCGCGAAGAATTCTTATGAATCGATTCTGTCACGAGCCAAGACACTACGAACACACACCGAACAATAAGAGTGCCTCGGTATGGGTGCCTCCGTGTGTAACATGACCACATGCATTTAATTTTCTGTTCAATGAACTGCAACCATATACTATGGCGCGTCTCAGACAAACACGTATGCGCCGTACGAGCCAAACAAACGCACACACAGCGAAACGGAGAAGGAATAATACGATTCCCGAAAGCAACAAAAACAAGTTTCGTCGTGGAATGCAACCGCACGAGGACCTTACAACCGCTGCGTCGTCCTCCACTACCTTCTTGCTCAACGGCTTGTTTTCGGTGCGGATAGTCAGCGAGGCTTTGGCGCAGTGCAACGTGATTGCACTTTGTATGGTGCGCGTCTCGCGGACGGTCCTCGCTGCCAAAACTTTGTACGATCGGGGACGCCGACGCGCAAGTTGATCTGTTGCATCCCCACCGCCTGGGGAGTGCAATAAAAGCAAACAGAATGAGAGACATAGAGAGAGAGCACAAACTGACGGCAGCAGCCGCAGGACACTCGGTGGGCTTGCAAAGGAATGGGGGAAGGAATCCGCGTTGCGCCCGTTCGTTTTATGTTCCCGTCTGCGCTTTGTTGTTTTTTTCGCAGCTTGCCACGTCGTGATTACTGACCTTCCTTCTTCTTCTGCGTACTCCTAGCATACTGTATGCTGCATACCGATCGAAGCCACTGGTGCATTGATAGGATCTCTTGCATGCGCGGGTAGGCACAAACGGAGGACACAAAGGTTTGAGTTGTTTTGCGCGGACTTGGAACGAAATTCTCCAAATTCGAACTCAACTGTCAACGGTTCTTTGTGTGTTCTCTCTTAGTATTTTTTTATGTGTATTGCTAATTACCAACGTTTACTGTAGAATTTTGAAAGATTTCAATAGTCTAAAGCTTCAGGATTAACTAGTTATAATAATGATGTCTTCAAATGTGTCATCTATTTAACTTTATAAATATTATGTAGATGAAGTTTGCCTGTACCAAATAGTGCATAAATCAACTGCTGGAGCAAATCTGATTGGCAGCCATGATCAGCAGCCATCGAAATCCTACCAACGGATCCTATTTCGCTGGGCATTTAAATGAAATGCTCTTTCCGGATCACACAACACATTACCACACAGGAGAATCGCCGTCGCGCATTTTTGCAACACAAGCTAACTCTTCTTCCTCGTCCCATCATCCCGCAGAAGTACGAAACGTCAACGATCTGTATCGTCTCCGTCTGCTGTTTGTGCGGAACAAACTGCTAAAAAAGAAAGTCCGCTGGAAAGAATGTGGCAGAGCGCGTGGAAAGGAGCACATTGGAGCACACGGAGGCAGCAGTGCACCATCCCCAAAACTGCATCCAATCCGCGACAATCGCCGTGGCGTAACGAAATGCACAGCACGAAGCTGCAAGCTAAGGGTACTTGCTTACGCTAAGCTATGCGCGACTCTTCTACGGATGTGCATGTGCAGCACAATTCTCTAAGAGCGCGCGCGCGCGCACGATCGTCGGTTATCTTTACCATTTTCTCATTCCACAAGCGCCTTTGGACACACAGCCATATATTTCTATATGTAGACAGAAAACAAAACAAAATAGAAAAAGAGCCAACGTTCGTTCGGTCTGATGCACACCTCTCCTTCCCGTGCCCGCCCCCGGGTGCTGGGTGCTGGAACCGCTCGACTCCCAGCGCGAATGAGATTTATGAATGAAAATCCGCGTCATATTTGAACTAATCTTTTATGATCGTGTGGCAGTGGTGGTGTGCTGGTGGTGACGGCAAAACTGATGATGTTTACTACTGACTGTTTTTTTTTCTCTTGTTCGCTTTTTCTCTCTCTTTCTCTCTCTCTCTCTACACACACTCTACCAACACCACCATCATTCTTAGGTTCGCTGATGCGTTGGGCAAGCCCGTTGCAAATGCACTAATATGCGCGCGCGCGCATACACACGATGCGTTCCGTTTGAATTGTATAATCTGCTTCCACCGCGCGACTCAGAAAGCAATAAACATGGCGGAGGGTAGGGTACATATGGAGGTAGGCTATTTCCGGTGCTCATTTGTGCAGAGAGCAGCCGGGGAAGTGCAGCACCGAGGAGGATCGAAGTGATTGACCGACCGGTGATGATGATGTGTAATGACGGTTGAGCCGACTTCGCTGCACTATGCGAACAGCCCCCACCCTCCCTTCGATCCGAACACAATTTTGGGCGGAAAGTTGATGACCTCATTTAACAATCCGTTTCCCCCCTCGGTGGCGCTTAAGTGGTTTTACCAATTTTTGTTTCTCCAAAAATTGCGAATATTTACCAGAAGCGGTACATCGTATCGCTAAAAGCTCCAAAAAAAACAGCATATTTCATGCTCAATGGGAGTCGTGGGCATCGAAAATTGTGCACTCTCAAGCAGTAGGCAAACAGCAATCTAAACGTCTATCGCATCCGTTTGTTGATATGCAATCGCCGAAAAGTGCAGATACGGACGACTCAGAGAGTGCAATAAATGTGAACTCGAGGGTATGCATTTATTTGCCCAATATGGAAGCGATTCGGCAGTTTTCGGTGGGATTGGAGTGAATTTTGATCGTGCGCATGCATTGCAGATAAGCGACACCTTATCCAAAGCAACTGCAAGTAAGAGTTTGTCCATTAGCCGAGGAGATATTACTTGAAAGGCAAACAATATGTACTTTGAACAGTTAATTATGCAGTCGTTGCCAGTAAGTTTTGCCCCTAAATAATCATTTTTTCTCAATTGATACCTCTTTTAAAATCTTGTAGTTTAGAATATGCCGTTTCTATATCAATGTGTTCATCGCATTCATCTATCGACAATTAAATGGAAAATACTTAAAATATTACGAATGTGATGCCGATTTTAAAAGCTTCTCAAAGGAGTAACTTAAGTTAGCACTCCTAAAGCGACAGAATTTAGTTTTTGATCTTGTAACATAACCTATAAACTGTCACAAATCAACTCAAATACCATGTAAAATTAAAATATTATCTGCTAGGAGGACGTTGGTGACTTGCAGACAAAAATAGGTTCTATCACACCTATTGATTGACGCATTGAAAATAAATTATCAAACAATTATGCCAATGAAGTGAAATTGACCGGCAAAGACTGTAAGAAGTTATAACCGATACTAAGTTATTCTGTCACCTTACAGAAGTGACTTAAAAATAACTTCCGTAATACACACATTATTCCGTTTCTATAACAAACACATACTTAAAATAGGAACGTAGCTAAATGAATGAATTGTTCATTTGAAGGGGTTAGTTTAATAGCCTGAATAACAAATCACTTCATCAGAACACTTCAATTGATTGAAGATGTACCCAAAAATCAAACCTACCGTATAAAAACATACTAAAATCTACATGCTACCATTTCTATATCTCTCTCATAAATAAGTAGAACTTGTCCTATTCGTTGGGTAGAAAAATAACTTTCTTGGGTTAACAGATCATCTTTTTTGAAATGAGTTATGAAAGCATTCGATTATTTCAATGTGCCCCTTTTTCCAAAATCACATTCAATACATCCAAGTCACTAAAATTGATGTCGCTGCCATTACCATAATTAAGACAAATAATAGCCCTTATCACATTCACTAACTGGATAAGCTGTACTAAAACAAATCGCAGGAAGAATTACGTCCATCCCAGTATTTCCGACCGTGTCCGACATACATTCCAAGACTTCCTCCCGAGAATGCCGCACGCGATTTATGCCCCGACCTTCCGCTGTAGACAGGAAGTGGCGGCGGCCGGCATAGATTTTCGTAACGATACAAATTGCTCCGTATTGGACCCCTGTTGCGCCACCGTGAAACAACACACACACACACATTGTGGGTTGCCATCCGCCGTTACGGTTACTAAATGCTACCGACACGATCTCTCAACTAGTGTCCGCACTCCCTCATCACCGTCATACCGCCGCCGGCTCCCTTTTGTTTTACACCCACCTTCGTGCGGAGCATATGCGTGCGTGCAACCTGGGGCCACTAGGGCCTAACGCCTACAGTGCACGGCAAAAGCGCGAGTAGAAGCAGCAGTAGTAGTAGTATTATTAGTAGTAGGCACAACAACAACAGCAACAAGCACACTTAGCGGATGTATATAGGCGTCGCATCGTAATGCACCCACAGTGGACCGCCCCCGGTGGACGGCAGGAGGGTGGTGATCCGCGAGGCGAAGGGACGGAAACCGACCACGTTGTGTGTGTCTCGCGAGAAAGTATGAATGAAATTGCTTCATTCATGTGTTGTGTATGGGTGTGTGGTTTGCCTCAGTCGTCGGTATGCTCCATTCAAAAAAGGGTTTCCTCTGCTTTGCACCCGTACCATGCTGCTGTTCTATGCCCCTCCCTCCCCACCACCACCACCACCACCATTGACACCATCCTCGATCAGGGTTGACCTCAATAACGGTAACCACCCGTACACCACACCTCACCGGCTTTAGAGTCCATCCACTAAAACAGTGCGAGCGCAGCACCGTTCAAACACAACGCGCGACGGCGGCAGCATGTGTAGTGCAGCTTGGCTAACAATAATATATTACCCGGGGAATCGACACGGGGGAGAGCCAAAGGTACAGCAGGGGGCACCCGGACCCACTGCCGCTGTGAATATGATTGCCGTCTTCCCACAGCTTCAAGTTCTCTTGTGCACGGGGGAACCACAACGCACGGCCCAACAAGTCCTCCGGGAAGGTGTGCGTGCGCACATAGGTGCGACGCGATGGGAGGCGTGATTGCAGACGGAACCGAAAAGTAAACAAGCCCTCAAAAATGCAAATAGTCGCCCCCCAACAGCAGCAGTGCGTTGTTTTCATGCTCTTCCTCCTTGGAGCAATCCACTGGCCACCTATTTTTCTCTAGCACCGGAGCACCGGACGGAGAAGAAATAGAACCATGTCGAAAGCATACCTGCATACCACGAAGCATAACACGACAGCCGAGTGATAAAAAGGTGTTGCCAGCTAACTATCACATATAGAAAGCAAAGAAAAAAATAAAAAAAAGACTCCACTATCAACTCTGGAGCACAGCGATAGCATAAGAGATCTGTTTCTTTTTTAGTGTCGCTTCTTCATCCTGCTTTGGATTTCACTCCATAAATTTGATCAAGACGGTGGCCCAACATCAACACGAGCAGGCCGTCAATACCGGGCGTAGCAGCAGGAGCAGAAGCACCAACCGGGAGACCTTTATCACCTTTTCGGACCAACCGCACGACGCGCGGTCAATATTTTGAAGCGTTCGGTAAATAATCGCTCCCAGCGCTTCTTCGGAATCGAACACTTACTTCAACGGAAGTGTGATAAGCTGTACGGTGCCGGGCGGGGGCCAACAAAAAAGCACCCATATTTCGTAACGGACGAACGCGATTTGCGGTTCTTAATGTTGTGTTGGGACATCGTTGTCGTGGGGCTTATTTGAGAATTCGAAGAATGGTTCAATGTTTGATAAACATATCGGGCATACACACAGAATCGGGCGTTAATCGCACCTTTAGCCAGTTGAGTGAAGTGTTTCCAGGTGTCCGCCAGGTCTCTCGGTGGAGCTAGGTGGCGGTAGATATCCTCAATAAAATGTCTCGCGACATAAATCAAATCGATTCATTCATCACGGATAGCCAATGGTCACCACTGGATACGTGGTACGGTGACAAATGTAAGGCATCTGTCAACTGACTGTACACTGAATACTGTTTTATCTCTTCTTGTTAACAAAAATACAAGATATACGATAATGTCTGGAGAATTGGGAAGTTCTAAATAGGTACCATCAACAGTCTAAATAAACATGATGAATTTCAAGATAATAGACCTATATAGGTTTATTCTATTCAGATTTTGCCTAGATATGAGTCGAGAAATTCAACTCCAAAATGAACTATTTTAAACAAAAAAGTCGTCAACTTGACATCCAAAAGACTTGTATTCTTCAAAGTTGTTCAAACTTAGCTTTAAATTCCCATATTTAGAGACATACTTTTATTTAGACTTCGTCTATCTAGAGTCACATAGATGATTCGTTTGCAAGAATAGTATACGCCTGAGTTCTAGCTATTCGTTGTGACATATGACATCTGTCAGATTTGACGTGCTACGTTGATGTTCATTGGATCTATTGAACACATCTTCATAACTCATGTTATTTGTCCATGAAAAAGACTTTTCAAACCTCTTTCAAATTGTTGAACAGAGCAACAATCGGTTATTACGTACTCTTGCTCATCTTCTCTACGCAAACGACTTATTGGCAACGGGGTGCGTACGCAAACTCGCATCACACCGTCCAGCCACTGCATTGCATGTAAATTTAGCAAATTAATTCCAATAAAAAGACCAATTCGCCTCGCGGCCGTTTTAATGTCCCTCCGTGGCCCTGCAGCGTTGGCTGCACTTTTTATTATGCAGCTCGACCGACGGTACCAGTTAGCCCAGCCGTACGGTTAGCTCCGTTAGCTTCCAGAACCTCGTTTTCGTATCCAGACGCGTGCTTGTGTGGAGCACATTCCGATTGGGACGCGTGGTGGAATGTGTGATGGTACTAGCGAAGTGGAGGGAAGATGTTTAGCATATGCGCGCGCGCGCAGACCGTCATTGGCGCCCTGGCAAGAAAAGCTTCTTGCACTGCTGTCCATCAGCGAGAGAGACTCGCTTAAATTTCTCCATCGGTCATCGGTGCATCAAATTGCCTTGGAAAGGGGTAAACCATATCGGCAGAGTGTACGCACTCAGGAGGAAGGCCGGGTACGGTGGCTCTTTCATCGACTTTCTTTCAACACAGCCACTTGGACAGCACGAGCGCACATCTTCCCTAAAACGGAGGCGCATGTGTGTAAACACATCGGATGATAATGAACAACCAACCTCCACCACCATCGGTCACGATTGGCATGCTGCTGGCTTCCCGAAATGAAAGCCGCTCCGACCTATCAACATCAGCAGTCAGTAGGGGATCTGTCTCTCTCTCTCTCTCTCTCTCTCTTCGCGCGCTGTTAACCGGTGGCTCAGGATAGGAAGCGGACGAAATTCCTGCGCATGGTTTTCAGGCCCGCGATACTGCTGCTCTGCGCCCCGCAGTGTGCATCGCGCGTCCGCCTTTTCCTCTGCTGGTGCGGCTGTGACGGGTTTCAGATGAGAGAAAGGAACGATCGAATGTGTGTGTGTGAGTCTTCATTCAAAATGCAATGTAGCAATGTGGCGGCACACTTCTTCTGGTACATGTGTTACGGAGCATGTGTCAATGGGGATCGGGGAAAGGATGAGCGCGTCTGGCACAACACAACACGGCAACAAAGTGCAACAAAACTAGGTTACACCTTACCGATCGGTCACGAACGTGCCGGTATGCAGAGCGCCCCAAGTGTGATGGACAACATACAAAGATGGAACCATTGCGATCGGGCGCCGACAAACTTTTCCTGGGAAAACAGAACCACATGAATACCTAAATATGTCTAATGATCGAAAAGCCTTTAAACTTTCTGTACGCACTTGTTCGGATTTTGTTGGAACAGTTTCAAGATCTTCCTTCCCTTTAAACCCGCAGCCGACAAGAAAACTGAATATTTGAAACAACAGGCTGCGTACCCCGGGACGCACGTACGCAGCCAAACAGTTAAACCAACGCTTCGCGCTTTAGCTAGTGCTCCTCCCAAGCACACCACACATGCCTTTTCCTCTGCCTACCCGCGCTCCTGCTTGTTTGCTGTGTCTGACGACTATATGACGCTTACGATCACCATCGGAATGTGTGGAATGCGTCGAGCATTTCCTGTTAGGCATGGAAGATGATGAGAAAGGCGTAAGACAACACTATCCCCACAACTTCAGCCATCCCCACCACCAATGGGAATGCTCTAGCGATTGATCGGACGACCCCAACCATGGTGCGCGGTGAAAATAGGGCGCCTTTTTCTAGCCTTTTTTGTTTACACGTTTTTCATCTTCTTTTTTTACACCCCTTCCCCATGCGTTCGCCATCGCATCTCTCTCCCTGACGCTCTCTATTTACTGTCATCCGTGGTGGGTCTGTGGAGGTCCACGTCGAGCATACACAAGTTCGTTCTGTGAAGACATCGGGGTAGGAGGTGGCAGGATGGTGTCAGAGGTGTGTGTGTGTCGGTCGGTAACTTAAGTCCACGAGCCGGCATGCGCCCTGATTCTGGGGCCAGCTCAGAAATGAGGCAAACGCGATAGACAACGAACCGGAGCTCGTAGGACTTGGGCCGTCAACAAATAGGTGCCCACAAAACACAAAACCAACAGCCAAAGCGGCATGCCTATCCAGCTTTCACCTTTTGCGCCTTGTTCACGCTCCTTCCACATTTTATGGCGCCCTCTCGACGCTCGCCCGTGGCTCCGGTTGTGTTGTTGTGGCTATTCCATTCACAAATCATAGCTACGAGTGCGACTGAGCTCCAGGTCCATGTCTGTGAGAGGGAGTGAGCCTGCTGCGTGATGCTCCAAACGCAGGAAAGAGGCTGCTACAACGCATACAGACGCGTTGGAATATTGTGAATGAAATGTCGTTGCTGACCGAGGAATAAAACACACACACACACACATAGTAGTAAATAAAAAACCTTACGAGCCTAGGCCTGCAAGCTTTGACAACTTCAAACACCCGGTGGCATCGGACGGAGCGAACATTCATGATCTCTGGTGTACGATGATGGTGTACTTTGGACCAAACGCCACCAACTACGACTCGCAGCCGGCAGACGCACACCACCACCGATGCTCCCGGAGGCCATCGAAGCTGATAGGAACCTGATAGCCTCTTTGCTATCGCACCACAACTCGCACCCGCGGCTCTCTAACCTAGGAAGTGGCGGGTCATCTCCAACCACACCATCCATTAAGAATTTCGGTCCCAAACCAGCTGGAAAGCGATGCGATGATGTAGTGGTTTTTTTTTCGTGGACATCTCCTTTGCGTACTACCACCCCAGAAGAGAGAGCAAGCTGATACACCCAGAGTTCACGAAAAAGGAATGTTCATTCTTCCGCCGTGCGTCAATGCCAATGCCTTGTCGAGTACACAACAGCTCGAGCTCATGTAGCCAATTGCAGTGCGCGATTAGAGAGTCGCATGCGTCATCGCATCACACCACGGGCCCACGTCATCACTTTGTGTTTCCTCGGTCCGCCAAAACCTTACGTTGGTGTGCTCGGGGGAGAGGACAACACTGTAACGCGCAGTCGAACTGCGAAATGCGAATAACTCTTTACAACGATTTGGTTTGTCGTTAAGCCTCGTTCCAAGAAGGGCAGTGCGACGAATCATGCATCCCCGGATACAAGCAAACCGTTGCAACCGACGTCACAACCACACCACCACAGAAACCAGGACCATTGCGTCACGAACGAAGAGCATGGGAGAATGAGGCGCCAGCTGACTAATATAGACGGGAGCGTGAATGGCTGAATCACTAACCTACTCGGCACAAGTGCCATTTTAAAACCCCTTTTTAGTACATCCTACTGAAAACCCTACGACACCACCCACCCAGTGGCACATACATCTCGGTTGGTGTCGAACTCCGTGTCCGTGTCCACCTCGTGTATTCGGCATGAGTCATCATGAGAGGGTACTCGCGCGCACAAAAAAAAAGAACGACCCACTGTGTGTGTGATGAGCTGTACCATATTTCCAGGGATAATGAATGAGCCAACGGGGACACGGCAGCGCAAGTCGGACGACAATTGCCGGACACTGGCGGTGTGTGTGTCTCCGTGATGCCGAATCCTCATCGCCGATCTCGTTCGCTTCGCTCGCTGCTAGCCGCTACCAGTTGTGACCGAATTGAACGCGATTTAATTAAAATTCCTACGCGCGCAACGCATAACCATGAACGATCGTCATCCCTCGTCCTTCTCCTGCCAAGACATCGGCTGGAAACCCTCCCCACCACCGCAAATCGGCCTCTGGTGGACGTGTGTATGCTAAAGGCAGCGAAAGGAATGTTAGATGTTTTTTTGTTGTTGTTTCTCTCTCTCCCCGTCTTGGTGGTGCACAACGAAATTCGTCGAAAAACGGCGGCTACAACCTTTTTATCGACAACAAAATACGAAACGAAAAGCAACAACAAGATCGGCTTCCCAGGCTGTCTCCCCCCGAAGGGAGGGGGAGACACACATCACACCGCAAAAGGATTGAAACACATTTAAAACACTCACTGCTCGGTCCCCCATCCCGCTCGCTCGATCGTCGGTATCAGATTTTGAGAAGGTGCCATCGACCTACCGACGAACCGCGCTCCTGCTCCTCCTTACCCGTACCCACAAACCAACACCAAAAAATAAAAACCTGCAGGTCAAAAAGTGGCGCACAGGTCTCGCGCCTTGCACACAGCAACCGACGCGCCCTTGTTATCATCTCATCGTGGTTATTAATGTTCTCACTCTCCCCTCGCCCTCCCCGAGGGGGAGTAGTGACGGCCGACCTGGCTGGAGTGGTGGTTGGTGGGGCCAGCATGCCGAAAAGGAAATTCAAACCGACCAACCCCGGGGTGTTCGGTGAGATGTGTGTGTGTGATGAGAACGAAGCGTATAAAGAAACAAACTGACAACAAAACAAGATTCCACCACAAGCGAAGGAGGAATGCGAAAGTGCATCGAACAAGACGTCTACAGAGGGAGAGGAGGAGAGGAGGGAGAGAGGGATAATGTCTGCCTTTCTGCACCAAATAATAATCCAATCTCGGGTGGCCATCCCGTGCCAAACCGAGAGTGTGGTGTGGAGAGGAACTAATGTCCTAACTGGGTACACAGTAGGTGCTGAGAATTGTATCTGGACATTTCAACATTCCAAGTGAGTATTCGGCAATTAAATTACAGTAACCGAACATCAGAAAGGCACAAATATACTATTAACATAGTAGTTGAACAAATAGGACAACTGCATCTCCAATAATTTCAATCTTTGTTGATCAAAATTTAGATCACACTGTATTTCTTGGACTGGTGGGAACCGAAGATGAGCGCTGCCTCAACTCAAACCGACGGGATCAATTTACTGGTGGCAAAAGGCATCGTTCACTCCACCGCACTCCTACCTCATCCGGATGCTCCAAGCGCGAATGCAGATGCAACAAGCTCCCCGAGCCTGATGGCCTGACGTTGCAGTTCGGCGAGACAAAGGCCGCCAAAAGAGAGAAAATTACGATCGCAAACGCTTACGGGCGCACCACCCGCTTTTCTCGGCCCTCTCGTCTCCGCCTCAAGACAGGGCCGCAGCAAACGAGCCACCGTCAACAAATAAAAAAAAAAACGACAACAGAAAACCAGACGAAAACGATCCCAATATTCCCCCCAATCTTGTTGGTTGTGCCCTGCGGGCTCCAGCTCAAACTGCTGATTACCAAATCCAGAACGAATGCTGTGGTTGTGTGTATGTGCGCATACCTGGTTCAGAGGAAGATGCCGCCAGCTAACGAGTATCGCTCGCTGGCAGTAGGGCTGCTGGGAAAAACCCCCACAAAAGATGCCCCCTCTCCCACAGGATCTCACTCCCGCGCACCCTGCGTGGAGCAGAACAGCACAGGCCCCTTGGAATGCAACACTTTTGGTGGCGGTGGCGCCACCATTAACACCGCGCGCACAGTGAAGGGACCACGAGATCCAACCGTTCCAACCGTTCGCTCCATCACCGAGGTGAAGATGGGATCAAGGAAGAGTAAAAAAAAAAATGGCTATACACACACGCACACCTACGGCAAGAACATTAGCATCGGGCCAGAGCGCCGTTGTGTGAGAGTGGTGCGCTGAGCTGATTTGAATTTCGCAGGAAACAAGACAAATGCCGGTCTTTAACGAGAAGAGAACTGTCAGCCATCAGGAGGTCCCACTACCCCCCAAAAAAAAGAAACCCTCGACAGAAGGTCCCGAAGCTGAAGAAGAGACAAAAGGTAATATTTTTTGCTTAATGGAGGTGTTGAAACACATAACGCGATGCACGAGAGCGTAACCCAGCGACACAGGGGAGGAGAAAAAAGACGCGCGAGACGAACCGTTCCCCACCGAGGCGCAGGCACGACCGATCGCGCCGCGGAGATTTTATGCTGCGCGTTTGATGTCAATCCTTTTTGTTAAACAAATGATGAGACGAAAAAAAAGGCACACAAGGTAAAGGAAGCCTTTTTTTGCACTTGAGAGGGAGGCTTGGCTCATAAAAAAAGGCTCGAGTTCCCATCGTTGTAGGGGTTTCGCGCGGTGATCAAAGATCTGTTCGACCCGATTATGCATGATCGTTTGAAAGCGGAAAAAATGATGCAAAGCAACACAACATACACCTAATTATTCACATCCTGTCTTATGTATGCTGCACTCGGAGTTTGGACACGTATTGCAAGCGTAATTATGTTTTACGACTCATTAACGCAAACATTCGAGTTTAGTACCGATTGATATAAACGAATTTCATTCGAAATCAATCTCAAGAAAATATTGTTTGTACAAGCACGGTTCAAATGAAAATTCAACAATATCATCCTTGCTGCCAATAGCATATGAATATAAACATTAAACAGACTCTAAATCAGAAGTATCCCTTTTTGGTATCGGTTTTTTCTCGAGTGTCAGTTAATAAATTTCCCCTTCAGTACAGTACCCGCCGCGGCCGTTTTTTCGCAATTAATTTCCTTTCGTTGCAGATTATCGCGTCCTCTCTCTTGTATATGTGTGTGTGTGTGCGTACCCACTTTCCTCTCCCCTATCGATGATTCTAGCGATACATACATGTCTCTAATGCCTGTAAAATTAAACACCTCACTTCTCTTGTCACGCCCCTTGTCCAAGAGGCCCTCCTTTCCAAAGGGCAGACAAGCGGGCTGCAATCTAAGGGGTCGTATCCATATCTGTATCGGTCTTCGTCCTGTCTCGTCTCGTCGCTTGAAAAGGATTCGTAATGCGGAAGTATAATAGGAAGAACCCTCTCTTGTCAATACCGTACCGACGAAGAAGAGAACGCAAGAAAGCGAGAGAAAGAAAAAATCAAGTTTATTTTCCATTTTTACATCCTGCCAACCCGATTCAAGGGAGTGTGCGAAACGCTACTACGCTGCGCTGTATGGCATCGTGCGTGCCTTGTGTCCTTCAATTAGACGGCTTTTGTGTATTGACATGATAGATTTTACGGCCTCAGAAACAATTCCCCTCCCCCCTAGCCCTCTTGAGTATTACACCTTTGCGAAGGATTGCGAAAATGTGCATGACACTTCGAGCGATTGAAGGGCAGTGTGTGTCAGACGGAGAAACAAAAGCAAAAGAAAGAAGTAAATGATATTTATCTTAGAAGAAGACAAAAAAAACCCTTAGACAAACACACTCGCACCGGAAAGGAAGACTCATTTGCTGTGGCTGGCGCACTCATATCTTCTGTGTTTTGCCGCACGGCAATAATCTTTTTTTTTTTTTTGACGTTGATCGTAATGAATGTTCCCACGGTGCCGAATGCCGGCGGAGGGCAAATGAGTGGGCTTACGGAAATGTGTGAAAACATTAAAACAAATCTCTGACACATCTAGGAATTTAGGTTTCCTTTCGGTTCCTCCAAAAATAGGCATAATCATAACTTGTAATCAGCTATAGTGCATGGGAACTACCTTCAGGTGGAGCAGCTGATTGCTAAACAAGTAGCTTAGGTTCAACCCTCATATGTGGCCAGACGATAAAAGATGAGGATTGCAAATGCATTTCCAACATTATCTTTTCTAAATGGCAAAAGAATTTCAAAACTATCTTCAACACATTGTATGACATTGAACCCTCATCTTTGCTAGAAAGATAACTAGAATCACATTAGAATCCCAGGATCATTAGGATATTGCAAGGAAAGATCGATCAGCATGGTAGCTAATGATGGTACAGAGAATCAGAAATAATGACTAGCGTGTTCAAAGAATGGAAATAGATGTTGTGCACCTTGTTTGAAACTTCAAGATTGTATACGACAGTGTTGGAGACTCATCTATACGTAGGACTAACTATCCTGTTATGGGTAAATCAATAAGTCACTGAATGCCAGGCCCACTAGTGGTACAGGCAGATCTTGACCGAAAACGGTTGTTGTACCAAAGAAGAAGAAGAAGAAGTTGGAAACTAAATGAAAAATATTTTAGATACATTAACGACATAAAGCAATTGAGTGAAACAAAATGGAATGTTTGTATGCAAAAATTACAAGAATTGCTTACCACATTAGCGTCATAAGTATAAACCGCTTTATAAACAATTACTTTGTAGATTAAACCGGAAACTTGGAACATACCTGGAATAAGGAAAGGGTTAAAGAAAGTATTAAAATGTTGCTCATAAAATGTTACGTCAATGATGAAAAATTAAAGCATACATAAATATAATATATATTAAAAAAAATTAGAAGAATTACTGTTCTGGTAAATGTCTAGAGCATCATTTAATTCCAAAATTTTCCACTGTTATAAGAAGTTATTTAGAGAAAAGCCTATATTTGTTGGAGTTGAATTTGAACTATTTCAATAGTAGGATGAATTAGGGTCATTCAACAGAGATCATATGCTAAGTATGTTCCACTGACAACAATCACAGTATATGGTTTGTGCAAACATCGCAGTAAATGTTGCAAAGACACCTTAATGTATGCATTAGTCCATTTCTTGGCAACGTGCATGTTTTATGATGATATAAATTGAATAACAATTGTGAACCATGCTTCATATTTCAAAAGCCCTAATTCAACAACCATTCTGTGTACCATCGTATTCAATATCAGACGTGCTTCCGATCTGTGACAGACATCGATCCACAAATAGGGAATCGTACGCGTTCGACACATTGCCCATTTTGATCAAAAGCCATCAAATCCTAAACGTATCTCAGCCCATCAAATTCTAAAAACAGTGACAGGAACCCATTGGATTGATTTGCCAAGTTTGCGATGAAATGATTTTCACACCACCGATAAATGGTACCACTTTAGCCAAAAACTGTCACGTCCTGTTCGAGCGGGTCGCTTTCTGCATCATTTGCTGGATGTAGCTCCTACCCATCATTGCTTCCGAATAGCATTCGAAAATCAATCAATCTCATTCATTTAGGCTTTTACCAAGGGGAGTCAGGAATGATCCTGATTTTTGCAAACACCTTCTCATTTTTGGTGCGTCTGTGGTGTTATACGAGAAGAACGTGGCGGACAGAAAACCTACGACCCATTAACACCAGTATGTAATCGGATATCAATACCCGATCGATGCCAGTGAAACGAGAAGCACCAAAGCAAAAACGCTGGCACTCCAGTACCTCAGCCAGTATACCGTTTGGATGCGGGGAGGCCTCTTCCTGGGCTGCTCGTCACTCGCTCGATGTGTGTACAATTTTGACAGCTCACTGTCTGCTCTGTCAATGATTCTGCGGGTTGTCTCTCACAACCGACACAGGAAAGCGTGGCTTCTTCCGCTTCCGTGTCATTTCGGTGACGTGGTACATTCACTCACACACGGGACCTAAAACGGGACCGTACAACAAATGTTTCGCTGCTCGCTCGCTTCACCTCCCGTTCTGCAGGAGCTCCGATGCACTTCCTGTCGCTCGAAGCGTTCATGTTTATCTTTTTATCGAATAATTATGTACCTTTTTATGGGGACAAATTTGCACAACACAGGGCAATCAATGTATGAACGTAATCCTTCCTCAGCCCTTTCCCTTCCCTTCGCCAACAACGACCACATCCTGTGTGTGAGTGTGGCAAATCAGAGGCACATTGTTGCAAGTTCCCATGATCCAATTTTGGGATCCCAGCCCACATTAAAGCCCGAGGGTTTGTGCAAGGAACAAACAAAAAAAATGCACAGAAACAGGCAAAAAGAAACCTAATCGTGTTCTCCTCAATGCTAGCACAATTAATGATACAATAATATATCTTAAAGCGGTGCTCTTTTATACATTTTGGCACTTCTTGCCCGTTTCACTCACAGATGAAAAAAAAACCTAGACAGAATTGCCAAATTTACCGAAAGAAAACGAAACCCCCTCTACTGCCATTGCCCACACTGCACGAGGAATTATTGTGCATTATTACTCAACCAATGGGTACACCTTTCCCTACAGCGGGATGGAAGCATTCACTCCCCTCGTAAATCACACACTGCAAAAGCAACAACCGTGCCCGATAGTGATGGTGGTCGGTGTGCATTGGGAGATTTATCTTCATATAATCGAATCACCGTGACACGTCCGGGAGCACATCTGGACGGAAAGCGATCTATTTAAAGCTCGTCGAACGAATTTCGATCCGTGAGGTGTAACCCTGCCGCACCACCATTAGGCCATACACACACACACACACACACACACTTCTCTATTCCTGAACGTTGGTGAAAATTGCAACAACAAAGCAAAAGAAAGGAAAGTAGCAGAAACTCCAAAAAGAAAGCCGAGATCCCGTAGAAAAGGTTTCAATAAAAGACGCCCATCCTGATGGGAACTGGCATCCGAAGCAAGACGCAAAAGGAAAGCATTTTCACACACACACACACTCAACAGTAATGGTTGAAGGATCGTTTCGTTGCCGGGACGTGCTGAACACACACACACACACCCCGGACAGCTGCAGGTGAGGAGCGGAGAGAGAGAGATCGATGAGATGCAACGAATTTGCAACAAATATCCTTTTAGGAGGTGGGTTCGCAACGGCACACCCGGTCCCGGCATCTTTTCACCATAGACATTTGCACAACCTAGGCACACAAAAACACACACACACACACAGACAGCGTTGGCTTATGGAGATAAAGCGAAGGAAAGGACCGTTTTTCACTTCTATCGCACTGCACAGCTAAAGAACAAAAACCGCATTTCGGCTCGTTTGGAAACTAATCTGAAAGGTGAAAAAAGCGCGCCAGCTGTCTGCAGCGAACTGAGATAAGGAACAAATTACGCCACCCAAACGTCTTAGGCCGGGTATTGGAAAGGATGTGAAAAGCTGAGCACATTAATGTAGCCATAAAAGAACGCAGTTACATCGTGTGTGAGCTGCTGCGAGCTTCTTGAGAGATACTTACACATTACACATTAAAATGCTGTACGCCAACGCACAATCGATTTCCCAACTGTCATCGTCCTACCATTGCAGATTTGACACGAACACACGCCTCAGTACGCTTAAATCACAAAGTTTTTGTAAAGTCTAAGCCCTCAAGCCAGAATACGACTCAAAAACCATTGTAATGCCAAATGCTGGGGGAAAGAAAAGAATCGTTTTCTTGGAAACTGAACTTCAAAATTATAGCATCTCCCTCAATTTGATTCTGCTTGGCACACAAAAAGGGATAGACGTGCACCGGACGACATTGACATTGGCGACGGTGATGACAGATCGTACACAGCCACATGTGTCTCGTGTCCCGCGGGACCAGCATGTGCAGAAAAAAAAGTGGAACCAGCGAAGAACAGCTAACAACACTCTGACAACAACCCCAAAAAATCCTTCACAAAAACGGCTGAACGGCACCACCTGGCGCTCAGCTTTTATTCAATTCAATGTCAAGGCGGGTATGTATGCTGCAGCCGCCGCCGTCCACCTTCACCGTCTGTGGAAGCAGAGTGCCTTTGCTTGTTATGGAAGCCGAGTCGAACGAAAAAAGCCAAAAAAATAACATGAAACGCAGGATGCAACGACTGTGCATCTTGCGCCTGCAAACCACGATGTGCCACGTGCCCACAGCTATGTGCTGTGTGTGTGCTTTTTTTTCATCCTCCTTGTTGAGTTGCTTTATGTGTAACACTCCACCTTAGATCTTTTGCTACTACCACTGGCTCTCTGGCCCTTGCCCACCGGTTACACCAGAGCCACAAATGCGTCCTTTTCTTCCCGTATCACACCTGGCGTTTGCTTGATTTCGGGGATTTTCTATTTTTTTTGTTTGGCCTGTAGACGCCTACTCCTCTCATCGACCTCTCGCCACCACGATTCTCTTCAGTTTTGACCCCTGGTTTGACGGTATTCTCCTTCACATAGTGTTGAAGCGAAAAGCAGTTCCCTGTAGCAGAGTTCCTGCAGTCGCCTGCCTGCCTGTCCATCACACATTTCGTTAGCTTTTCAGTTCAAATTTGCAGCGAAAATTCATACACTCAACACAAAGACTTATCGTTTTCTTCCCCTTTCGCCTCCCATCCACGGCTGTAATTCTGCAAGCTGGACATGCAGTTTTTTTTTTGCTTTTCTCCAAGACACACTCGGCCGCACAAATCAAACCAATTGTTTTCGGGCGCGCTTCGTGTGTTGGCACGCGCTCGCAGCGCCCCGTTCTCAAAATTTGTGTGTTTCGTACACGGTCCGCAGCAGCTGCATCGCTGTAAGCTGATCGTCAGTGTGAGCGAGCCTTAAGAAATTACTCTTCCTGACTCGTTTGGTTTTCTTTTTTACAGCAGGTATAGATGTGTACGCTGCTTGAGCAGCGTGCAGAAGGGAGCGGAGTGAAGCGGGTCGTGGAAGGAAAAGACTTAAATCCGGCTGTTGGTTTATTTAAAATTAAGATCGTTTGCTTTTATGACAGGAAGCTTTCGTAGGGTAATATTTTTGGACGAATTTAAAGCCCCAGGAAACCTTCCAGTGGATGACAATTGAAATACAGTCTTATAAATGTAAAACCATTAAATATACTCGCGAAATATACAGACAAAGGTTCTCCAACAATTTTCCTAAAAGTAAACATTATGAAGTACAACAAAAAAACACTTTAATTCTTTGGTTTCATACTCAAAATTCTATTCAAAGTAGGCTTTACCGTGTATTTCAACTGATTGCCACGATACCAATAAGTGTTGCCGTAATAGTAAACGCGCATTGCGGAAGTGAATCTCCGGTGCAACACTCATCAGAACCGCGGTGAAGTACCGGCGACAAATCTGTCTCAACGACGCTTCCGCTCGAACGGCTTCGATCGAAACCGGAACTTCAAGTATGAGAATGCAAATTTACATTCATGACGCAACGCGTACGCCTGTCCAAACGACGGGAAGGTGTAAAATGCGCGACACCCGACTAATGCATTATGCACTGATCTAGCCTGTTGCACCGTTAGTTGCATCATTTCTGTGCTTCTTAGAAGAACGAAAATAAGTGAGGAATGGAAGTAGCAGTGAGCATTTCATCGCACGCTGATCAAAAGATTTGTTATAAACTAAACTGTTCACAAGTGTCAAACTTTTCAAATTCATAAGATTGACGTAATTTTTGAAAATTCTATGTAAATTTGAACCTTAATTATTGATCGTAAAACGAAGTAAACGCTTAATCAACCGGTAATTTAAATTATCATATTTTCTGATGGATCATTTACATCTTCACACTATCTTTGTAACTGCATCTTGAGTAAAACCAATATCAATTAACAACTTTATAATTAAAAGGCACTAATGTTGCTTTAAAAATACACAAACACACACAAGATGAATGACGCAATGGAACACAACGAAATGAAAAACATAGAGCGCCTCAAACCATTTTACCATACATCAGTCATCATTACTGTCGTCGTAATGACTTCACTCCTGCAGGGTAGAAGAAGACTATTTTTTCTTGAAAAGATCCACAATGTGATCGACGAAACATGCTCACTGCAGATCGGCATCACACTACAAGCGATAATTGTGATGCATCGAACTTAACCCCTTTTGAGCGTGATATAGAAGAAAAAATAAGAGCCCCAAAAAATCGAATGGAGGACCCTTGCCAAATGAAGATCGTTCAGCACACACACACGGTTACGATTATGCATGCGAGCTCCAAAAAAACCCCATCTTGACACTGCCAAGAATATATAAAAACAGCCCCCTACAAACAACAGCCGTACCCGTACGCAACCGGTGCAAGCGGTTCGAGCCAAACGATTGGCAGAAAGGCCGAACGCCAAAAACCACCTGTCCCTTTGGACGCTTCGATCGGGCGACGAGCGCCTCCACCCTGGAACCTGGCTTCAGCGCGTGTAAGTGTGTGTGTGCGATTTTGCCCCCCGCAAACCGCATAGCCGTTCCCAACAACAGCAGATGGTTCGCGGACATAATTCTTATTTATTTCTTGTGCTGCTGCTTGTGCTTTGAACAGTTGCGGCGGCGGCGGCATCTCGCAACAACAAGCATCCCGGTGATGGTGGTGTGTACTACACGGTGGTGTAGAGGGCAAGGGCAAACACATGCGATGAAGCTTCCTCGCGCACGTGCGATGGCACACTTTTCAAAAGGGCTCATCACCACCGCCCCGGTCAGTTTTCCCTTTTCGAACCGATGGCACGAGCCCGATATCAAGCAGTAGTGCGCGGTTGGGCGCGAGTTGTAACAGCGCGACACCCCGCCCCGCCCGCCCGTGTCGAACCATTGCGTCCAAGCAGAGCAACCGTGAAGGAACAACGAAGGAAGATGAATTCACGCTCAGGTCATGGAATTATATTCTGGCTTTCCTTTTTTTTTTTTTTTTGATGAAGTTAATAACATCTGCTGACAACTGGAACGATGTTTTTGACCTGCTTCGTAGTAGAATAAAACAAGCACACACACACAAATACAAGAAACACCTAAAGCAATATACTCTTACACTTGATAGCTTTGACGTGGTGTGCTTTATACGCATTTGTTGTGCTAAACATTTGCATACGACATCCATTAAGGATGGCGACGACCATAATTAGATCGCGGATGACAGAGCGGCCGAATAATGAAGCAAGCAATCTTTTAAGCCATTAATTTTACTACATTAAACGTATCAATCCGATTCTTATGACGTTTATAATTATTAAGAACAGCTGCAATACATCATCTTATTTTAAAACTCGATCAGAACACTTTTTTAACGTGCATATTCAATTTAATTTAATTAATAATGAAGTTAATGATTTTAAAAGCCTCCACATCGAGAATCGCGGTTTACGGAGCATACAAAGGTATAATAAATATTTAAAAATATATTTTTAAGCTTTGTACTCCTTCAAAATGCTTATGGAGCAATCAAATGTTATTTCAATGCAACAAAAGCCATTAAAAAGTGCAAAGCCCATCGATTTATTAAAGTTCGCAAATGTTGCCCCCCAAAAAAAAAAGAAGGATTCAAACGCCCGAAACAAACGTATCGGAACAGCTGTAACATGAACGAGCGACAGCTTTCGAGCTAACGAACCCGGGTCAATGCATCCGAGAAACTGGGGCCGATCCGACCGGATCCGAAACGGGCTAAATGCAATAAATGAATAATTTCGGCAAGATTCTACCAAGATTGTAATTTATTTTTTCCTTCCTGTGCCCCTCTGAGGTGCCCCTAGCAATGGAGAAACGTCGTAAACCCAGCCAATAATCAAGCCGTCTGATCGCAAAAGAACCAGAGCAGCGCACCAAGGTATCCTGCCGTCTGTTTGCCGGCGGCTTACCACGTGCCCAAGCGTTTTTTTTCTTTCTTTGCTTTCCAAAGAAACACGCAAAGGAGCGCGCGACATACACACACACACACTGCCTAGGAGGCGCATGTGGCGGGATCCCTTCGTTTGCTGGCGAGTTGCAGCTGCCATCCTTGCGGAACGAGACGCACGAACAAAACCACAAGCCATAGTGACAGCGCACGAGACGAAACCTTTCTGAGACGGTTCTGAAAGGAATAGCGAGGAAGTGTTGGAAAATTTGTTAAATATCCTTTTCAAAAACCACAACAAAACCCACGGCAATAAATTTGAAATGATAGATGCAATACGACATATTAAATGTATAAAGGCGCGGATAAAATAAAGCAATTGATTAGAGAGAACATGTTCACAACTTGCACGGCGTGCACGTTCCGTGGCAAGGGAAATTTCTAAATAAATCAAACGTTGTGCTTAAAAGTCGAAAACCTCCAACCCACGGCTGGCCATGGCACGTGGCAATCGACTTGAAACACGAAACTGTATCCCGGCTCAGCGGAGGGATTGTGCATTGTCCCTTTCCACCACACCCACACCTAGGCTAGGCGCGTTTCTGAAGCAGCGACGACGCTGAAAAACGCCAGCGGATTCGTTTTCTCTTTCATTTTTCATTCCCTCGAAGGCACAAATTTCTGTGGCAGCTGCAAATGAAACGCATCGGATGTATGTACCGCTGCTCTCGGGCATACCGTTGCACACCTCCTTGCTCGCTCGCTGGCTACACTGCCAACAGAAGCTCCAGTAAGGCCGACCACAGGAGCAGGATTTCTCCTTTCTTCTTGCTTGGTGTGGAGATATTCAATATATTCTTTGCCACCGACTTTCCATCCCACCCCAAAAGCCGTGGAAAGTTCTCGTTCAAAGCACGGAAAATTAAAACACAGCAATATCTGAATCCGGCAGCACCCTTTGAAGAGAAATTCATTATACTTGCGTGCTGGGGTGGAGCGGGTAGACGGGAGAGTACGGCGAACCTTACTATAGCAGGATTCAATTTTACAGAGTTTTCCCTCAACCAGATTCTTCTACCATCGCCTACAGCCACGCCACGTATACATTCTTTACTTTTTAGAGCATTCAGAATTTACCGAACGTCGTCTAAAACTCTCAACATCATCCATCCCCCAGACGAATGATTAAAATGCAATTATGCGCCCGTGCCCAACATAAAAACTGACCCCTCCCGAAAAAGCCCGCTTTGCTGACCGAGCGGCCCATCGCTTAATTGTATTCTGCACGAAAATGCATTTCATTGTTCGGCCACAATTGCTGTGCGCTAGATTATTGTAAGCGCAGCCCGAAACACAATAGAAAACAGGAACGTCTGTCCCGGACAAGTTTGGATGGAAGACGTTTTAGGGGTGGTGTGGGTTGCTAAAATTAATATGACAAATGTAAAAGCTTTAGCCGACTTGGGTGTTCTTCGATGAAAATGGGTGTCAGAGTGGAGCCGTTGTTATGGTTTTGACAATAATTGTTACGGCAGCGTTGGACGAAAATGCTCTGTTCTTGAAGTGAGTTAAATATCTTGAACAGGCAAGGAAGCAAACGTGTTCATGAATGTCATTTAGCTTTCTTTTATGCACAAATGTCTAATCGCACATAGTCCCCACAAAAATCAGTCACTTTTGACATGCATCGACCATTGCATCGACAATTTAAATATGCTGTTTAACGTCTGCCTAGATGAGTGACACTATGGTTCTGTGTCGAAGCGTTCAATCCTACATAACACCGGTTGCAGGTTCGAAACTACAAATCACAACAAAACTTTTCACCGAATGAATTTTCTTTAAATAAAAAAAACTGTATTAAATCAAAAGAAGCTTCCTCCATTCTGGATGTTTTTCATTCGAATTTAAATACAACGAAATATTTAAAAAAATCATTTAACTTCTCGTAAATCTAATTCCAAAAAGGTGTCTTATACACCAAAAAAGAGCAATGCATTCACCAACTAATCACACTAAATTACATACAAAAAAGCATTATAATTAAAGTTCGTTAACGATGAAATTTTGATGTCAGCGTCAAATGACAAAAAGCTAAGTGAAATGTAATTCTTTATTAGCAAAAACAATGTAAATAGTTAACGAATCATTTCATTTCGTATCAAGTCTTGTACATGTTGATCGATATTTTGAAAAATCCAATCAAAAACATCAAGTTATAAAAAAAAAGTCACATTAACTTCATCGACGCAGAAACCCCTCAGTTTTCATTTAATCGAGCGCTTAGATAATTCCACTAGCATTTTTACTTTTCTTTTCATTCTGAGTACCCATTTCATCGTCACCTTTTTCTCTAATAAGATACATTTACGTAGATAAGAAGCGACAGATGAAGCCATACGTTTTTCGCCTTATTAACCTCTACCTTTCTTTGCCGATTTTATCTCACATCTCTTAACTAACCCCTGCACTATATTCACTCACTGTTTCGCTAACATTATCCTGACATTCTCATCTTCATCGTGCAACTAACAGACACACACACACACATGTCTCTATCATGATTGAAATATGTAAAACTAAACGACAAATTCCCAATCCTTCTTTTACCACCGAGAGCCCTCTTTGCCCATAGCTCGCGCATCTTTACCTTAACCTGCAACGGCATGTTTTCACCCTCGGGGGCTAAATACCCCTCTCCTCTCGGCCACCTAGAGCGTCCATGGTCCCCACTCCCACACCAACCAGTGAGTGTGTGAGGGCGCTGTCGTAAATTATGCTTCACCGCTTCGAACGGCACCCTGGTGGTAAATAAATTTTATTTAATCATTTCATAATGTATGCAAATTTGTTTCCCGCACACACATATAGCATTCCAGGCGGTAGAGAGAGGCGGCGCGTGCAATCGAGCGTTTCTGTAGAGCGCTGTTCGTTACTTCCGGCCCACAGCAAATGGGACCGGGAATAAATTCGCACATTCGCTTGGCCGCAAGGCATGGTCGTTGGAGGATAACTTTTCACACACGTTGGGATTGCACGCACAGAGAGAGAGAGAGGAGAAAACATACACAAGCAAATTCAATTGAAGAAAATCATCACTTCCGAAAAGATTTGCTTGCTGTGCCCTGCTCCTGTACAATTATTTCCAATTCAATGTGGGGTAGAAATAGAACCGAAATTCAGATTCATATCCACCAATCGATGAAAAGGGGTGGAGAATCGAAAAATTAATTTCTCGTTTATGCAGCACACACATATAGCCATAAATATACCGTCCCAATTTAGCACGGGCACTTGTGTGCAACTGCCAAAGGAGAGATCCGGAAAATCCGTCAACTAATCGAACTTTACACGTCCACTTTATCGCAAACGCTAACCCCCGGCTTTGTTGAGAAAGGGTGACCGACCCACAGCACCACCAGCCCACATTATATCTGAAAACAACAACACTTCGGTGGGCTCAGTCCTGCACTAAACGGTGCCCTCCTTCTCTCCCTTCTATTAATGCGATTATTATCGATCCTGGGCCGCTAATTTATGCAATACGGTTTTCGAATAAACACTTCCCGTTTCGTTTCAATATCGAATTAATTGTACACCACCATTGATGGATGTGCGCAGGCTAGCGGAAGGAGGCAAGGAATGGTTATTTCGTCTCATTGGCGTTATTACATCAAAAATCGATTTTGCCCCACCGTTTTGGTGTCCTTTTTCGCTGGTAGGGAGGTGAGCGCGCACCCCTTCAAGCCGTTTGCAGCAAAAGTGCAGGAATTTTAGTTTAGATTGTGAAGCTAATTGAATTTAACATTAATTGATTAAATTTTGTGATTCCATAACACACACCGATGCACGAATAATTAAACACTTTGGTCGGTGATTTCAAACGATGGCAAATTTAAATGCAGCAGGAACGAACAACCTAGACAGCAGTACCTCATCCCTGGAAAAAGCAATGAAGTCAATTAAGAGGTAAGAGCACATAGTAGTGATGGGTAAAGTTGGCAAATATCCAGAATCGATTCCAATCCGGTCGATTCCTATCCGACTCCGATAAATTTGGAATTGACTCCGGAAGATAGCTCCGCCCTGCATTACTCGGAGTCGCCAGGAGCCAACAGCAGTCGTCCTGAGCCATCCGGAGTCGTCCTGAGTCGTCCTGAGTCGTCCGGAGTCGTCCGGAGCCGTCCGGAGTCGTCGGAGTCGTCTGGAGTCGACCGGAGTCATTCGGAGTCGGAGTCGTCCACAGTCGTCCGGAATCATTGGGAGCCGGAGTCTGAGTCGTCCGGAGTCATTCGGAGTTGTTCGGAGTCGCCGGGAGTTATTGGAAGTCGGAATCAACCGGAGTTGTTCGGAGTCGTTCAGAGTCGTCCA
Organism: Anopheles arabiensis; assembly: GCF_016920715.1. Classification (NCBI taxonomy): domain Eukaryota; kingdom Metazoa; phylum Arthropoda; class Insecta; order Diptera; family Culicidae; genus Anopheles; species Anopheles arabiensis. The sequence goes on along the minus strand of NC_053517.1, from coordinate 88,011,158 downwards.
GAGTCTCCCGAAGTCATTCGAAGCCGGATTCGTTCGGAGTCGGCCTGCGAAACAAAGGCTTGTATACGAAGTGCATACGCAAAGTGAAAGACAAAAAACACAACGAAATGAAATGCCTGATCACGAAACACGGCTTGACTCCGATCGACACTAGACGACTCCGAATGACTCCGACTCAGGACGACTCCGCACGACTCCGGACGACTCCGGACGACTCCGGACGACTCCGGACAACTCCCGGCGCCTCCGGGCGACTCTGGGCGACTCCGGACGACTCCAGGCGACCCCGACTCCGGGCGGATCTAGTAGTTCAATTTTGCCGGAGTGGAAATTGGACTAACAATAGTCGGAGTCGGATTGGAGTCGTGGGTGCGCTCCAGAGAGCACATCACTAGCATATAGCATACGAGAGAGAGAGAGAGAGAGAGTTATTTTTATGCTAAATTGTTTAAATTAATTTTCCAAAAGTCACGCGTACTCAAGATACATGCTTAAAAATAGCAAAAGACCCAAACACCGTTGTTTTTAAGGCTATCGTTCTGCGCCAGTCTAGGAGGATTACTCAAAATCACTCAGAATTTAGTGTTTGTATCTTAAAATAAGTTAAACACTAAAAAACTGTAGTGTGAGTGCGAATTTGAAGATTATAGACAACATTTTGAAGCTGTGCGGAAATCAAATCAAAACGTCCGTAATTTGAAACAGTAACTTGAAACTGTTCGGAATATGAATCAAAATGCAAATTTATGAGTTTTTTGTTATTTTGAGTAAAATTTTTATAAACTTTTTTTTTCTCTAGGTTTGCTGTAATAAAGTGGGTTATAAAGAGGTTTGAGCGATTAAAATTTAATTAGTAAGAAAATATTAAAGAAAATGCCAAAAATTCCTGAAGTGTCCGTAGTTCGAAGCAATACGATATTTGTTGTTTAGAGCTCTCAACAGTTGAAAATAAAATTATAAAATGCATTGCAAAATGTACAAATTTAAGCAGTAAATTAAATATTCTTAAAAACAATCGTTAATGAGACCTACAAATGATTTCATATAGGTCAATAGTAGGAAAATGATCAAGATTTTGTAAATGAAGAAGACAATTACCGTAGATAATGGATGTAATATTGGACATCTAAATGTAAATAATGGCTTTAACAGCTATAAAGAACTCCAAATCCACACCGGCGCCGCCCTTCCCTCATTATGCCTAATCGCGCAGTTAATGGAGGTTCAATTTTAACTCAAACTCTAACTAGCTCTAAGGTTGCAAAAATCAACTCGACTCATTACTACACTTTTGGTCATTCTTACCCCACCCTTACTCCCCTGCCTTACTGCAAAAAAATACACACAAAAAGCACCAAAACTAAACGAAAACAAATCGCTTCTCGTTCGAGCTCGCACACGTTAGCATGTTGTGTACGCACGCTGCCCGCTCATTTGCATTTCGGAAACATGCAACAAATGAGCCATCATTAGTCGCTGGTTGCAATTATTTGCGCGACCTACAACACTGCAACACTTCCTCCTCCTGTCCAGAGAGAGAGAGAGAGAGCTAGAAGTGCTCGAATCGAATCGCTCAAAGCTTGCTCCAGCAATAAAGCCAAAAAAGCGCGCCCCATTCCAGGCCACCAGCCACTATCCAGGCCACCGCGAGACCGTGTACCACCGGCGACAGCTGAACGTGCGGTGTTGTGAGCGACATGGCGGTCGGAGCTGCGACGAACGCTCCCCGATAAAGAAGAAAATAACACGAAACACACGAGGATGTGTGTTGTAATCCATCCGATCCGTCCGACAGCACACACCTATAACATCTGCGTGCCGTCGAGAGGGCTTGGGTTTTACGGGTCCTTTCTCCACTTCCCCTACCGTTGCTTCTTCTCCTGCGTACTCGAATCCCCGGGCCAGGGAGTATTCTTCTGCCAGGGTCCTTGTTTCCCACTTTTGGGCTTCTCACCTTCCGACCGAGCGGGCAAAGCCAATCCGTTTTAAACAATCGCTGTCCTTCTCTTTCCTCTCTATATTATCTCTCTCTTTAACTCTCAAGCTTGTTTGTGTTTGAAATTTTAAATGCATTACGAACTGGCATATCATCATACAACAATTTCAAATAACTTTTTTACCTTCCTTCCCTTTCTTCCTTTCTCCTCTGTACTGTCTATTCAAATGTGTGTGAGTGTTTAGGGCTAATATCTAGTACGTACGCACGCATGTCTATATGTGTGTGTGTTTCTATGTATGTATGTGTGAGCTTAGGTCCCACAGGACCGTCGAGATTCGGTACAGCGCCGCATCCGCTCGTACAACCAGGCTTGGCTTGGTTTGGTCTGCTCGTCCTACCCTTCATTACTGTTCATTTTTGGGCCCTCTTTCTGTCCAGAGGTTTTCGGAGGTCTCAATACAACGCGCTGGCTGGGTGTACAGTACCACCATGCCGGTGTGATCACGGCCACATCCCGACACACGGCACAACTGGAGGCACTCACTCCGACTTCGGCTTTTCCAGGAAAAAGGACACAGAACCGGGGTGAGCAGTGGTGAGACACCGTGATTGCTCTCTCGCACTCACTGAGCGCCGTGGTCGCGCTCTGATGCATCGCAGCAAATGCGCTTCCACATCTCGTTATGCAGCAGGAAGACAGCACAGAAGAAGAAGAAAAAGAAGACATCAGAGAAAAAAAACACGGACAGATGTTTGAATCGAAATGACATTTACGGCAACAAATCGACAGCGACAGCCGGAAGTTGGATGACACATGAAATAGATTACACCGAGGTGCATCGTACGCTTCCCAACGTACTTCTTGTGGAAGCTGTGCTTCGGGAGGAAGTTTGTATTTTTTTTTTTGCTGTTGATGTTCCCAACAATTATGGGCTTGCTGTCACCAGCGCTGTTAGGCGTAGAACAGGGCGTGAAGCAGTTTTGGTCTAGAAATTCAAATGGATGAAACCTAACTAGTAAAAATTCAGACTTTTTGGACGTGCGCGTCTTCAGCTCAACAGCTCGGATTACAATTTACAAGCTCATTGTATTTTACGTCAGTAATGAGATGGGTCAATATAACAATATCTTTCTATTCACTGCATAATTGGAGAAGGAACTGATCAGAATAAAAATAGATATCACAGCGCGAACTATATTAACTTCTGCCGAGGACCAGCAAGGCAACCAGATAACTGATTGAAACAACTAGTTCCTTATCACATTTAGCTGTATTCTCTATCACGTTTGCTGTCTCTTCACACTCTTACCTTCGATCCTTTGCTCCAATTTCTGAGCTCAACACCAAAGGGATTTACAGGAAGCCAATGCTGTGTGTATTTGTGTGCATTAGCTTACCTTTCGCGATGAAAGATTGAGCGCAAGAGTTAATTGAAACTAATACAGCGCGTATTACACACGTGGAAGAACGAGCATATCGAAGCAGGGAAAGTGCACTGCTGAACTTGCATAAAACGAGCTGCTTGCCCGGAAAGCTGACTAGCTGCAATCGATAAATTGTCATTCTATATATTGCCAATCAGCTGCGCCTGTTTGCAATGTTCTAATCATACATTAAAAAAGAGAGAAAGAGGATTGTTTCCTTGTTTGACTGCTGCTCAAACAACTTTAAACAGAACCCCTTCATTCTTTTTTTTTTGCACCGTGCGTACGGTAAGGCAAAAGCTTAACACACCCAACCCATGTCCTTTCGGACCTTTTTCCCCCTTTTTTTTGGGTACAAACTGCAGATGCAGCACAGTGATGGTGGTGGTGGTGATGGTGCAAGCGCGCACATCTGTTACCATATTGAAAGGATGATCAATTTCTCATTTTTGCCGGCTGATTGGGAGTGCGCCTTTTCCCATCCACATGTTCGCCAAACGGCCAAAACCGATCCCATATGTGGGCGTGTAGGGTGTGGACGGCTATGTGTGTGCAGTAGGGTAGGGTGGACACAACCCGGTGAGCGACGTACTGGTACGCTTCGACTTTCAGTGTCACACACACCGCACGCACCCGCACCGATTGTCATCAAACCGCATCATCCGCAAGCGGAAAGTTGCAATGATGGATGAGTGCAGCGTGCTGTCCTGGTGCAGCAGTGGCGTTTTGCAAACGACCGATTTTTCTCCGTACCGAGGGCAGGAGGAATCCCCGTACGACTCAACCTGCGAAAAACGAGAGGGCGCGCACCCCGCGCCAGTGATCATTAATTTTCATTTCAAACCATTAATTGGCAGCATCGCTTATTTTCCGTTAAATTGTTCCAACCAACAGCAAACCGATTGACGTGCTGAATATAGGGGGGGAAGGAAAGCAAACGAAACGTTCAAACACGGCCAAGCACACGATTTGATTGAATCGTTGGCCGCATTCGCTACGGGACAGTTTACCGAAGAACAAACACGGTAAAGATAACGATGGGAAAGGTGAAAATAATATGAACCTGGTAGAGTATAAGCTTGCCCCTGTGGGACTACCATCGTAGTGCAATTCGGAGGCCGGAGTTAGCTTACAAGCTCGTACTGGGTTCAAGACTCTTGAGAGAATTGCTTTGATCAGACCATTTGATGACCACAACTGCACCAAAACTAACCAAGCGCTCACAACAACAACATTAAATGCGCGCACAGGAACGTAATTTGAACCTAAAGTGAAGGTTCAGATTTCTCTTCAAAAAGAGAGTATATTAGGACGACGAATCGTTCAATTGCTTTTGGCCATCATCATCATCGGAGTTGAAGGTTTTTGGAAACAAAGCATTGGAGGACACGTGCCCTATACAATAAGATCGTTGACCTATTTTTCTGTATCATGTGTGACCCACGAACGAAGACGTTCCCCCAACAGAAACGTAAATACACTCACAGATAGCTCCCTCATCATATCAGTGAGCAGGATTCAAGGTACGTCCAAGCGACAGGTGTGTGCGGCTGTAGTGTGTATACACTAATCAAAGATCCAAGAAAGCATGCGGCAAAGCATAACAAACGCTACCGAAAAAGGAGGAAAACGAACGACACTGCCCCTTTTATTAGATGGTAAAAAGATACACATTTCCTCGCCTCATTACCCAGAGCGGACATTCGGACATTACACAGGATTGTGACTGTAATCTGCCTTTTTCTTTTAATCCCACATCAACACACCTTAACTAACATGTTTCGCTCTTCGCGATCGTTCGGCGCCATCTGTACAACACACGAGGGGTCCGAAGCTTCAGGACGTTTGGATATCAATGGTGTATTCCCCTCGAAAACGTTGCCACCGAACGGGAACAGCGACATGTCCCTGAAGGTGGCTTAAGATCGAATCGATAACACTTCCTCAGTCGTTCGGTTTGACTATCGAAATGAATCGGAAGCCCGAAAAAAAGGCGTTGTCCACGAGGGGAGCAAAATTATTAACGGCAAAAGGTGGCTCACTGCCAGGATGAACACGCTCTACCGAGGCGTTCGCTTCCCTGTCTAATCAATAAACAGTAGGGTAGGACAAATTTTTGATCCTTCTCAACCCCCCCTTGGAGATATCATGCCTATCGAAGCAAAACACATTTTTACTCTCACTAAATTGATCAAATTTACGAGACGTCAGCAGCGCCGGGACAACGCGCTGTGTGCTGCTAGAGAAGGAGAATGTTCTCGATCATTAACATTTCACTAATAAAGTGCATCAAACGACCGATAAATTAGCAAAACGGAACTAATGGGGTGTTTGAGAGCGTCCTGAAAAGGTATTAGAGGTATTAGAGTTGTTTAGGCAGCGAGCAGGCAAGGGAAATTTTACAAAAAGAGACATTAGTGAAAAAATATCTAAACCGAATGATGCCATTTGCTCTAAATTCTTTCAAAAAGGATCCTTCCACAAAAAATTAATAACTGATGACTGATGCTTTTGCCAACGCTTTGTCCATTTTTCATTTAAAAAAACTCAAAAATGCATCGCACACTTTTTACACACTTTTCATTCCAATCCTCCTCCTTCTGTCCGCCATTTGGTAGCGAAAGCTTTCACGCATTGCAGCCGGTCGTAAGGAGCAAATAAACAACACATAAAAATGGAAATGAACACACCCGCTGCGCTCGTTACCAGAAACAAACCCCCACCCCCCAAAAAAGCGCCCAAACTAAAGCAAAACAAAATAACTTCTTTACCACATGACTAAGCGCAGCAGGGCTCGCCACCACGGCTGCTAATGCACACACACGACGGAATGCACAAATTCCGTCAACGCTCTCCCCCCTTTCGCTCTACACTCTCCTTTCTTCATTAGAAAGCTGAGCAAACCCCGTGAAGGGGAAGAATAAAATTCTTTCCAGTTTTACGATGCCGTTTTTATGTTTGTAATTCCACCCATTATACACACATAATTTTCGGACAATTTTATACACCACACAGACGACGGACACAACAACGTGGGGTGCTCCTCCAGGTGCACCCCCCCTCCTCTCTCCTTTCACCCGTCTGTACGTTTTACAACTCGAAATTACCGTTCCAAGTGCTGCGCGGCTTCTTTTCCGCGCTCCGCCCTCCCACCTCTGTGGCTGCTGGCGCAATTTTGGGGTGCATTTCTTGCGCTTCCTTCGTGCTGTGAGCGCGCACACATACCGTTTGCTGCCGCTAGCCACCCCCTTTCCCCCCTTTGTGTCCTGTGTATGTGACGGAATGCATTTTAACAGCGAGCAGCAGGATCAGCGGTGCATTAATGACACCGCGCCGCAGCCATCAAAACCCGCCGTCTTTGCCATGCACCACAGAGGGGGGTAAAGGAACGAGGGGCATTTTTAATTTTATTATTCAAAATAAATTAAAGCCAATAATTGGGAAAGCCCATTGGCTGCCGGTGGACGGCTGTTTTGGGGGAGGGGATGACGGTGCGCCTCACCAAGGAGACAGACCTTTTGGGGGGGAATAATGAAGAAAAAAGAAACCGGTAGCATTATGGCGTGTCCCACAATGGCCTAAAAAGGCTAAATTTTCACCAAAAATCTATCAACATATGGTGCATATATGAGTGTTGGGAGTGGTTCGTAAGACACTAACAAGAATCATTACCAGGGTCGATTGTTTTACGAGCAAGATTCATATATTCGCACCATCGACAAGGACACTAGTGCGTAGTGTGACGCTCGTAAGCAATTAGATGCTTATTAATACCACTGTTTGCTGTATTGTAGTTACATTATGCAAGACACAATTTTAAAAAGTATTAATTTTAATAATGCACAGTACCGATACGATCAAAGCTGATTTATCTGCACGCTAAAATTGAGCTTAAGTTTGAATTTTAAAAGTGATTGCAAACGAGAAAGCATCGAAATCCGCCATCGTGCCTTAATAATTCGCATTTCATAAAAGTCAGCTTTTTGTCTACAAATTCGCGAAAAACAAAAGAAAAGAATGAAGTCACATTCAGTGATCCAGAGAATAGTGATGAGAAAAATAGTTTTTCGTCGGAATCGATTCCGGAATAGATTTCGAAATCGGCTTCGGAATCGGAGCCGGTTTCGACATCTCCGTAAGAATACGAGTTTGGGTCCAATGATCTTCTACTTGGCATAAACGTCCTACGGGAACATGCCGGCCTCTAAAGTCTTTCGAGACTTTATTCACGCAGACGGCCAGTCTGTCCTTCCTACGGTGGGATGGTCCATATGAGAGTTGAACCTATACGAATTGGTACAAATTGACGACTGTACAATGGGACCTTCCATGTCAATATTGTCCATGGACATGAAAGCCACAAAGAATCCAAATTCACTTGTAAACGATCCATTCTCATGGAGATTCCCGGACTGATTTCGCTTCTGAAGCTTCTTCTCGTAGTTCTTCAATTCTCATTCTCATTCCGGAGCTAATTCCAATCCTGGAGTCAACTCTGATTCCGTTACCGGAGCAAATTGCGATTCCCAGGTCAATTTCGATTCCTGAGCCAACTCCGATTCCTGCTTCAACTCGGAGTTAACTCCACAGTCAGCTTCGCAATCGGCTCCAGAGTCATTATCGATTCCATCAACGGAATCGGCTCCGGAATTAATTCTGAACATGGAATCAGAATCGGGTAAGTCACCCTTGTTGGATTTAACTTACTTATCCGGCGCTAAAACCGCTTTGCGATCTTGGCCTGCCTCAGGAGAGTCCGAAACCGCTCACGGTCTCGCGCCTTCGTCTGCCAGTCCGTTGTCCCGGCCTTAATGGCGGACGCCTCCACGCCATCTTGCCACCTCAATTTGGGCCTACCACGCCTCCTCTGTCCTTGTGGACGGCCTAAAAAGACTTTACGGGCTGGGTCGTCCGTTTCCATGCGTATAACATGGCCAGCCCACCAGAGCCTGGCGAGCTTTATACGCTGTACGACAGTGAGGTCGCCGTACATTTCGTATAGCTTGTCATTATAGCGGCTCCTCCATTGTCCTTCCACACATACGGGGCCAAGTATCCTTCTGAGCATCTTCCTCTCGAACGCGGCTAAGAGGGTTTCGTCAGATTTGGACAGTGTCCATGTCCCAGAGGCGTATGTGAGTACTGGTACTATAGAGGTACTATATAGTCCCAGCTTCGTCCGTCGCGAAAGGTTCTTTGAGGTGAACTGATCTTTCAGGCTGTGGAATGACCGGTTGGCAGCCAGCATCATTGGGCGCAAACTCAGCTTCCATGCTATTGTCGTTGCTGACCTTTGACCCAAGATAGGTGAATTGTGGGACGACTTAAAAAGTGCGTTCACCTATCTGCACGTCACGCCTACGTAAGTTTGGATTATTTATTGGTAGGTCCGCTGATGTTGCCACCATCAGTTTGGTCTTTGCCTCGTTTATCTGCAATCCGAGGCTCTCTGCCGCCTGCTCGATCCCTTGGTAGGCTTCTGCGACATAGGAGAGCTGCAGACCAATGAGGTCTATATCATTAGCGTATACCAGGATCTGGGTTGAGTTATGGAAGATGGTTCCCGTAGTCTGCACCCTCGAGTCACGGATGGCCCTCTCTAGCGCCAGGTTGAATAACAGACAAGCAAGCCCGTCCCCCTGGCGCAGACCTTTGGTGGTAGCAAAAGGACCTGAGAGTTTTCCATCCACCCTCACCTGGCATGTGACGTTGGTCATAGTCATTCTAACTAGCCTTATCAGTTTGGCCGGGATTCCAAAAGAGCTCATAGCGTCGTACAGTTTTACCCTGGCTATACTATCGTACGCGGCTTTGAAGTCTATGAAGAGATGGTATGTGTCGTGTCTGTATTCAGCCATCTTCTCCAAGATCTGCCGCATGGTGAAGATCTGATCAGTGGTAGATTTCCCGTTTCGGAATCCTCTTTGATAGTTTCCGACTATCTCTTCGACGTGCGGGACAAGGCGATCCTGAAGGATCAGGGAGAATATTTTATAGGCGGTATTCAACACCGTAATACCCCTGTAGTTGTTGCAGTCCAACCTGTCTCCCTTCTTGTATACGGGGTAGATGATGCCGAGATTCCAATCACAAGGCATCGATTCGCTATCCTACACCTCAGTAACAATTTGATGAATCTCGTTTTCTAGTCGTGCACCTCCATTCTTGACCAGTTCGGCTACAATTCCGTCGGTTCCGGGTGCCTTGTTATTTTTTAGCCGACGGATAGCCTTTCGTGTTTCTTCTATGCTAGGTGGCAGTAGCATGACACTATCTGCTAGTGGCGCTTCTAGCTGTTCGCTAAACTGGTCATTGAGTAATTCATCAAAGTACTGAGCCCACCCCGAGAGGACCCCTGGCTGGTCACTGACCAGATCTCCATCCTTGGATTTAACTAATGTTTATTTAAATAAAATAGTTTAATGTAATTTAAATGTATTTATTTTTTACTGAAAGAATTCCAATTTTAATCAAAAGGCCCCACAATTTGATTAAAAAAATGTGAAGCATTATTTTAAAATTTAAAAATAATTTATCGTTCACTTTCGCTCCATCATTAAATGTACCTTCTTCAAGTAATGCAATTACTTCAAGAACGCTAATTAATTTAAACCTAACCCTCTCTTGATGCACGCCTAACAACCTCGCGCGCTTGACCTTCCGACCAGTGCAAGATTTCTAATTAAAATGTGATCATTTTCTACAACTGGCCGGAGATTGCCACACAAAACCAAGCAAACCCGCGCGCAGGGTAAGCCCGTGTGCGCGCCCCGAGTTATCGAGGAAATAAATCGTAATATAATGAAGTTTTGATTTACAGTGACCCGGGTGACCGGGTGTGTGTGTGTGTTTATTGCGTACGCACAATTGAAAATCGTTCCTGTGCGTTCCATCAAACCGCCCAGGCCGAATGAGAAACAGGATATTAACCCTACCGCGCACATTAACACATTACCTAGCAGTGTGCGTGTGTGTGTGTGTGTGTATGCGTCGGACAAACGCAAAACGGGTTCACAGGATCAGACGGCACCACCACCAGGGGCCGCAATCGCAATTAACAGCACCAATGTGGCCGTTCTACCACCACTCACTGTTACACCAGTTGTCGCAGAAAGGGGTTCCTTCACCTTCATCCCTTAGCTAAAGCAAACTCCCCGCCGCCCTGGTCGTTTGTGTGCGGGCTAGCTAACTCCAAATAAATTCGATTATAATTATGCCTCTTTGCTGGAGGTCTACCCAAAAAAAAGAGCCAAACACACACACACACACATATGCAGTCGCTGCAGGATGATTTCGATTGCACCGTTCCGGATCCTTTGCAAGACCCTTCTGTCAGCTGGTTGGCCCGATCGGACGCACGTCGCCGAAACGTGCAGATACTGCCTTTGAAGGACCAATTGAAAAGATGAGAATGGCCATCGAGCACACACACACACACACGAACAGAGTTTGGATGGCTCAGAAGGACCCTTTACCCCTTTTTTTTTTGCCCGCCAGACAGACGTTGCAAAACGGCCACAAAACTCGTTCAATGTGCGCGAGGAGCAGCAGCAGCAGCTTCCACCGGCGGCCTCTTAAACCCGCAACCCGGTGCGCAATCCCCGAAAGGGTTTTTAACCCTTTTTGGAACACATACGTATGCACGCATGCACACACACACACAATTTGCACAATTTGGAGAAAAGTTTTGCAGCATTCTCGTGCATACCCGTGGGGTTTAGTTTTGATGTCCGCTGCACGCGCGGAATTCAGGATTCAGCCCGTTGCCCTGAATCTGTTCCAACCTAGTCGGCAAATTTTTGCCAACCGGAACAGACAAAAGGATACATATACACACGCATCCCTCTCTCTCCCTCCTTCTCTGCGACACAAAACACATCCTGTCGGGAGGGGAAGGGGGTAAACCCGGCCCGGTGAGGAGGTCGAAAAACGTGTTCACCCCTTTTTCGCATGCTGCACTTTTCACTGCATCTCCCAGACGAGCGGGAGCGCTGAAAAAAGGAGAAAAAGAGAGAGAGAGAGAGACAGTTTGTCTAAAAGCCATAGAAGAGATACGCGGCAACAACTGCTTTGCATCTATCTCACCACCCAACAAATGGGTGTTGGGTGCATGCAGCACCAGACCCCTCCCCTCTCGAGCCATTCCCCCATGTTGCCCCTAAAGCCTGTCTGATGGCTTGTCTGTTCCATCTTCCCTTCCGACGCAACCCTTTTTTCGCTACCCCATTCGGATAGTCACATACAAACACACACACGGTCCCGCTTCGCCCCTGCTCCTGGACAGTGACGTGCGTGTGTGTGACCCTCGGGGAGAGCGGGCGAGCGGTGTGTCACTGTGACATCGCCGGCGCGCTCGCGCGTACATTGCATGCGTGCAAGGAGGCAACGGAAAGGGGCCACATTTTAAGTAACCTGGCGCAAACGCACACACACACACACACACGACTACAGCAGCAGCATGCAAAAAAAAGAAGAGAAAGAACCGCACGCAGGGAAAAAGAAATGAAACGCCAGACACATTGAAGTAGGTCGGGAACTAGTCGAAAGCCGAGACGAGACCATCGTCCGTCGACCTCGTCGTCTGGTTTTGCAGCCGCGCGCACCCGCCACCACCGTTCCCCGCACGTCGCACACGGGGCGAAGGGTTACCGCCGGTGCAGTATGTGTGTGTGTGTGTGTATAGGGGTTTGCACACACACGCTTCGTCTTGCAGCGTGTTTTGTCACCAATTTCACGCCCCATCTCCAGCAAGCCCCGCAATCCTTTGGGGCCAGTGGCGAGCCGGCTAGAAAGCGGCACTCTCACCGAACGGGCGGTGGGTTTGCACTTTTCCTTATCGGTTCCGTTTCCCACCACCGGTCTGCGCGTGTGTGTGTGTGTCTCGACACAGTTGGTCGTTTTGTTCGTCGGCCTCCTTATGCGCAAGCATTCGCACTACACATTGTTGCAAGTTGCGCGCGCGCGCGCGTCGTACAGACCGTGGCATAATTGTGCGATATTCGATACCGTCTCTATGATGTGTGTATGTGTGTGTGTGTTCCTGATGGCAGTCCGCCCTGTCCGAACCGCACTGCACACCACTGCAAGGAAATGGAGAGGTGGTTAGGAACGTTTTTTTGCTTTTAAAAGTACAAGAAACACAAAAAAAAGAACAACATTGATCAATTCGTCGGGCTTCTTTTCGTTGGCAAGCTTTACCTTAATTAAGTTTAACAAACACACTCTCTTGCGTGCTGTCTCGCGTTTGTGTTTTGATAGACCTTTACAATTTCTTACTTTTCAAGCAGCAGTCAAATGCTCGAGTCCCTTTTTCCCCTCAGCCGTCAATAGTCGGACGCACCAACAAAATGCAAAAAAAACACACACACACACAATCGTGCGTACATAATAAAACACGCGCGGCCCGAAAATAGATTGCAAAACAAATGCGAAAAAATTAGTTTTAAGCGCGCGCGCACGCGGCCCAAACACTGCGGGGCTGGGTGGTGGTGGGGTGTGTGCTGCGCGTCTAGACAGAGTTTCGGGCGCGCAACGCCGGTGTGCTAAAATTATGTTCGAATGTTGTGCTCATGTGTGTGTGTGTAGATACATATACACACACAGGCACACAGTCAATGAAGACGAGACGGGCGAGAGCGAAAAAAAAACAAAACGACCGAGAGAAAGAACAAGCGCCGAACCACAAGAAGCAGCAAATCAGTCTCATCAGACAGAGTTTGCCAAAAAGTGTGTTGTGGCTAAAAATATAAATATAACAAAAACAAAATCAACACACACACACACACACACACTCACGGAAAGCGAAATAAACGTTCAAAGCCTTCAAAAACGGCAAAACCGCAACAGACAAACAGCTCGCACCGACGCACCACCCGCTGCGCGTTTTAGAAAAGGCGCGAATTGCAACAAAAAAAGTGCACAATCTTCTCTCCTTGCAATCCCCTCCCTGCCCCACAGGAACTGCACATCAAACACGATCGAGCGAAATGCAATCGGGTTTTGTATTGTTGCGGATCCCGGCACCCGTCGTAAATCCTCGTGCGCTCGCCGCATCGCCTGTCTTTCGCAGCTCGATATCATTCAAGTGGGCCCCGCGGCATGTTTGATTTTTACTGCGGCAAGAAGAGAAAGAAGAATTGCTTTATATACATTTTTAACGTGCAAGTTTTTTCATCATGTAGCAACACAAAATGTGTTGCAAAACTTTCAAATAAACCACGCTTCTTCGCTTCTCGGCGACAAAATCGGTACCGCACTGTACAATATATTGGCGCGAACGCAGCATGCAGCAGGAAGATGCACGCAAAATGGACTGGCGAAAATTCAATCCGTCGCACGGTCGAATTATAATTATATATATATGTATAAACCCGGCCCGTCGCTCCGGTACCGGCGCTGCGTACGAAAAACGTGGCGCATTGCCGGCGCAACAGCATCTTAAAGGCAGTGCTGCTGCTACTCCGGTTGCACATGCACACTGAGAAAAGAGCACACCCAGACACACACACACACACATATGTAACAACGCCACGTCTAGACAACGCTTGTCTCCTTCGGTCGCGGCAAATTGGGAATCGCTTCCGGTCTGCGTTGAAGGTCTGCCCGCCCCACACGTTCGCTTCGTTCTGCGCTCCGCTGCGCGCATTCCCCCAGTGTAGGGCACACATTTTAGCACGGTACATCGTTCCAGCGTTTCGGGACGGCGGGGGAGATGGCTGGCCGGCCGGTGCCGCCGGGGATATGTGTCGCTCCGTGTGGCGAATGTTGCAATTGCACTGCGCTTTAATTGCACTGCAGCTTTGGGCTGCACACCGTGTGTATCTTCAGCCGGCTGCAGCATCTTTAAGGCGCTTCATGTTGAGGTAGTCAAAACGGCCGACGTCGCATTTCTGATTCGCATAATGTATACGGCCAGCCCAGCAGGCCGACCACTCGCGGTCGGTGCAACATTGTTGGTGCGGTTTTGCGCATCGTTTCCAATGTACGGAGCGGCATGTCCGATGCGGCTGGTGCACTACTTTCTTGTTGGTGCTCTCTCGCGTGCTGCGTTGTTTACGCGCCGTGCGCGATTTTGAAACCCCGGTGACCTCGGTTTGGTTTTTGGGGGACGAGGAAGTAGCGTAGAAGCCGACTCCACGGCTTAAGCAAGAGTAGGGATTTATTCTGTGCACTGTGCGTATGCTGCGCGCATTCCTTATCACTTTTAAAATAACATTAACAAAATAAATTAAATGCTTAAAAATTAATTTGTGTGTGTACAACCGAACAAAATCAATACTGAAAACCGGAACAGTTGAAAATCATTTTCATCGCACCATAGAGCTAGCGGAACATTCAAACCCACATACCTTGCATGTTTTTCCTTGGCAGTAGCAATCTTCTTCAGGGAATTCACTGGATCATTCTCGTTGAACAATTCACCGAAATTTGGAGCTGTAAACATACACAAAAAAGGAAAATTTGCATTAAACATTAGATGGGCAAACTGTGGGGAAATAGGCAAATACAGCATCGTGTGGTGAATTAGTGGTGAAATTTTAAGCTGGGTTGATGTCTTGGCTTTCACCACTGGCACCGTCGAGCCGCCGTAGGAGCGAGCACATTTTGCTTTCGCTTCCCCGTGGTGCACACTAGCGCCAGCGTGCGTACGAGCGGCGGTTTTTGGAAACTGCTCAATGGTGTGTGTGTGTGTGGGCCGAATCCAACAGATGGCGCTTTGATCGGTGTTTAATTTTGCGGTTTGTTTCAAATCCATTTCTTTTTGATTGTTTGATTATTTGTTGCTCTTCGCTTAATTGTTTACCTAACTTGCATTGTGATAAAGTAGGCTAAATATGGACAAGTATAAGTTCCACGAAAACGAGCCAATATGGTTCATTTTTAACTACATAAAAAAACAAATAATACAGTCCACGGAAATCCCAATCACAGATGATGACAAACGCACGCTGGACTGGACTGCATCACGTAAGGTTTTATCTGATTTTCATCGATAAAATTCCAGATAAGCGTATCAACGCTTACCAAACAACTTTTCCACTCAAGCTCATTGCCTCAGCACGCCGTTGTAATCTTTACATTCTGACTCAGCTGTACATTCAAACGTTCGATTTTGTTCTAAACCTTTAAACCACACTTTTTCCAAACTCTTGCAAGCTTGCACACTTCCAAAAAGTAACGCCAAGCTAGTTTACCAGCTTCATTTGCACAAAGCAAAGTAACATAATCTCCGTCTCGGTGTTAACGGTTCTTCTGATCCATGGTGCCGATACGCAACATCGAACACACCGAACCAGCATATATCGGGGGGGTACCGCACACTCCCGGGCAAAGGCACAACCTACCAGCAGCGACGGTGTTAGTAGTGGCGGTGGCGGCAGCGGCTGTAATCGTTGTTACAGCGTACGCCGCTACCCTCGCCTTCCGTACCGAGCTGCTGCTGCTGCTGCTGCTGCTGGTGTGTAGATTTGGTGCGAGTTTAAAACCACTCCTCCTATCGCGCTTATCATTCCACACCCGGTGGCTCCCGGTGCCGGCAGCTTGCCGCTGCCGGTTCCTCCCGACCGTACTATGGCGTGCCATTCGCGTGTGTGTGTGTGCTACTGGACTTTTTGCTTGCCTGCGTACTCTCGCGCACGGCCAGATTTGGACTGTTTCCGTGCACAGGTTGCACACGCACCGAAAAAAACAAAAAAAAACTTATCAGCCTTTGCCCTATCTTTTTCTTACGCCCTTACGGGGGACACATCATGATTACAGCAGTCCGATTAGTAAGACTAAAATATCGTATATCCCATTATTGTGACATTCGCCCAAACGCTCGTCCGTGGTGATGCTGCGTTCGTCGGGTAAATCGATTCATTCCGATGATTGAAGGATTTTGCGCGCCAAGAAGAGTGTGCCAGCGACGGCCAGCAAACAGCAAGAAACCCTGTTGCAAAAGTGCAGCAATTCAATTGCGCCGTTTAAACGTTACACTTACCGAAAAACATTTTCTCTGCCGCGGCACGGAAGCGGACCCGCTTGCCGTCAATGTTTGTGGCTGGAACACGGACAGATCACACTGGGACGGGGGACGGATGGGGACGCTTACTGTGACTTCCCGCACCGCTTGCTGCTGGAGCATTCAAACAAGGTGCCGGGCGGGGGGAAAGGGTTCGCTTCCCAAAAAAACAAAACAGCTGCTCCGTCGCACCGTTACAGTAACTTTCAAGCAGTACACCACACTTGTTCAGGGTTCGTGCTCTCAACCTAGTCACACAGCACAATCAGTTTTCACAAAGCACAGATCGCAAATAGAAGAACAAAAAAAAACACTCACACTCACTCACTACGAACCGACGACTACCGGGGTTAGGGGTGGGGTTGAGAGCACGTAGAAATACACTTTTTTCACGAGCGCACCAAACACGGAAGGACGAAGAAAGGATTGCGGGAATTCGAACGGGCACCGGCGTCGTGTACGGCACACACATCTAAACACTGCCACACAGAGGGGGGAGCGAGAGGGAGAGAGAGCGAGCACGCGTTACCCAGAGTGTTCGGTGTGTGCGATGATGTACACACACAACAGATTACCTAAAATCGAAAAGAAATTCATTGATTATACAGGGACGTACAGTGGAGAGAGGGAAGCGAGAGACATTAAGAAGGGCCTGCTAAGAGTGTCAAAATTAGGCTGCAAAAGAAGCTGCGCCAAGCGCCACAAGGGCATGGGAATGGGCTCCTTGGATTGCTGCCTGCCGTCTTTGCCGGTGTGCGCCAGGAAAACGTAGAAGAAGAAGGAAACAAATACGCAAAAAAAAACACTATGGAGACCTGTCATTGCTTGGAATTTGCTTCACTAAAACGGCATCGGGGCATGATTGGTACGGGGCAGTGGCGTGGAAGGGGGGATGCAATATCTGCTGATAGCGCGACAAATGTAAGCTCTGCTCGCAATAGATAAGATCGCAACAACGACGACGACGACATGACCGCACACACACACACGCAAGAAGGGCTCCTAATATTGTGTCCACTGTTTGCCACCAAGAACGGATAACTCGTTCTTCGCTGGCGCTGCTGCTGCTGCTGCTGGAATGTGTGTGTCCGTGCTTGAATGTTTCTTTGTTTCTTCGCACTGTGCACTGGGGGGCACGCACTCTCTCGGCTGCCAAAGCAAAATGGCTATCACAGACGGGACGGGCCAGCAGCAGCGGCAGAATTGGTGTGTGCACCCGCGCTCGTTCGTTCGCTCGCGCACACACACACACACACAATCCGCCCTCCGTTTCCGCGCTTGCTGTACGCACCCAACCACCACCACCACCACCACTACTACTACTATTTCACAATGCACACAACACTTTCGTGCGTGCGTGCGTGCGTCCATTGACCGTGTGGAAAGCGACTGCGGGAGGGGGAAGCTCCTGTGTTGAAGGAATTACGCGAAAGAGAGGGGGGGGCAAACACGGCACAACAAAACACTGCTGCTTCTGTTTTCTACTACGCCACCACGCACTTCTTCGCAAGGGCTCCAGCAGCAGCACCAGCTCGCTGTGCGTGTATGTGTGTGTGTGTATGTAGGTACGGGCGAGGAACACACCACACGATTACGTGCACCGTGTCCGTGTGGCGAGGCAGCCGCGAGGTTTGTTTATTTGTCGCTTGCCTGTGCCTGCCCCTTTGCTGCACGCAGGTCACTGCACCGAATTGCGGCAGCAGCAGCGGGTGTGCAGCCACACACACACGCACCAAGATGCACACGGAAGTGTTGAAAGTGTCCGGGGGTGATAGCGCGTAATTTTACCTCACATCCAAAAACGACCGAGATGCGTATTCGCGTTTTCTTCTCGCTTTAAAGGGCACACACAAACACTGGCACACATACACACGTTTTGTGACAGGAGGGGTGCTTGCTTTTGGCTGACAGCAGGCGTGACGGGCCGCGAGTGTGCAACACTTTTCACCGGGCTGTGACAACGCTTCCACACGAAACCTTTTCTGCGAATTTCGCTAGCGGAACATAATTTTGAAAAAAAAAACAGGGTCACTAGTGAAGCTGCTTATTTTTATATAAAGTTGTGTTTGTGACACTGGCTGAAAATGTGCCGTGAAGGAAACAGTGTGACCTCCAACGATTGTGCTACTTTTTCACGAGTCATGTTTTCTTGCACACCGCAACGGTTCGTTTGAAAGTTGAAGCGTTTCGGCAAGCGTTCCATTCGCCATTGACATTTCCGCTGTCAGTTGAGCAAAGTGATCGGCTGCTTCTTCTTCTCCTTCACGCCATTGTGCCCGTACGATGCAGTGTGCGTGTGGCTGCTGAAGAGAAAATAAAGCTTTTCCCAGTGCACGGAAAATTGTGTTTCCAATGTTTTAAAGCGGTGCTAAAGCGTACGGCAACAACGAGTTGGAAAGCCCGTCCCACGAGTTTGGGTGGAAAAGTTTGATTGAAAAAATCGGTCCACAATGACGCAGTATTTACCCCCGAACTTGCTTGCCCTTTTCGCACCCCGCGACCCCATCCCGTACCTTCCGCCGCCCGACAAGCTGCCCCATGAGAAGAAGTCGCAGGGCTACCTGGGGGTGGGAGCGTTTCTCGACTGTTTCGAGGTAAGTAGCAGGGCGTAGAGGTGGACATCGAATGGCAATGTAAACAAACCTTCCACACCCACACAGGATCCGAAAGATACGCCACCGCCGACGCGCGTCGAAACCCGCGAGGAGCGTGTGGAAAGGCGTCGCAGGGAGCGGGCGGAACAGGTCGCCTACAAGCTCGAGCGGGAGATCGCCACCTGGGATCCGAACCAGCTGCTGGAAGCGACGGAGGATCCCTTCAAAACACTGTTCGTCGCTAGGATTGTAGGTAGAGGCCAAATAGGCCAATTCCGATGGGGACACGAGGCAGCGTCACGCTCATGCTTTCGCTTTACCCCTTTGCAGAACTATGACACCTCGGAATCGAAGCTGCGGAGAGAGTTTGAAATTTACGGTAACATTAAGAAGATTATCATGATCAACGACAAGGACACGGGCAAGCCGCGCGGATACGCCTTTATTGAGTATGAACATGAACGAGACATGCATGGTAAGTACCGGGAGCTGCAATACTATAGAACCACGGTTGCCCCTCCCCCTGCCCTGGCTGGAAACAGCTGGGTCCAAGGGTGGCATCGTGATTCCATCCATCCCAAAACGACCTTTTCCTTCCGCGCGATCTAGCATACACGCGATCGGTGTGTAAATAATCACCCTCCCCGTAGGTTAACTGCCATCTGCACGACCTCTATTGTGCGTCCGTTTCCCCCCTCCCCTCTTTTTCGTGCGGGAATCCACTTTCGATAGTGTGTACCCGTTCTACCAACAACTTGGTGGTCTGTTGTGGTGTGGCATGGGCTGCTAGCCTCAACCACTCTTCTGCGAGGTGATTTAGAGACGGTTTGAATTTAGTTTCCACTACAAATAGATTGCATGCCCTGCTGGGCTGATTTGAAAGGGTGTGCCCAAAAACCCACCGGAATGTCATGGGAGCAAGCAACGTAAGAAAGGTTTGAGTCGAACACAAAATCTAACACGATACTTTTGCTTGAGTTACCATTTTTTCATTGTAGATTTCGCTCTGGCGGAACTCTTACAACTTTGCAAGAAAACCAAACACGCAAATTATCGGTACTCTGTTTCGAGAGGTAATGCGCCTGGGTGGTGGCGGTCGGTAGGTTTGTATGTGTAGTAGGTTCCAAAGCGAGTGTGGTAAGAAATGATATAATAACAAAATCCCGGTCGGTCACTGTATAGTTTCTGGTTCCAAAACAAAAACCAAGCAAACCTTTTCATCCATACAGCAGCAGAACACGTGAAGCGATGTTTTACTAGCGCGATAGAGTAGCTCTCTTCGGGGTTTGTCCAACATGGTGACAGGCAGTGCTGCAAAATGTAATGAGAATCTCGTGATAATCACCACCGAAAACAATGATCATATCCGTGGTAGCTTGATGGTCATTGCTGATACGCAAAGAAAGTGCGTAATGACATGCCAAACGCGACGTGCCAGTGCTTGAGTCAAACCCGTTTCTCTGACTGACAAGCTGAGCTTAATGCCGGCCCAAGCATAACATGATTTTCTTTTTCTGGCTCTGAACAGTGCTGCCAAATGCCAATGTTTCAGTCACCAACACTCATGACTGAAACGAAGCTCAAATCAGCTAACGTACACAACAGAGATGATCAGAGGTGATACTCAAACCGTTGGTGGATCAATCATATACATTTTGTTTAGCACCCAACTTTTGGTCACTCACTTTGTCGTGACATTTTCTGTCGGTGATAATTACGACATTTTTGTAATACAGGTACTTCCCGATGTATGCTGTCAATGCGTTCCGGAGGCATTAGAGTTAATATTAGCTCGAATATTAGCATGAGTCGAATTTCTAGATTTTCAGTGAAATTAGAACGCATTTTCGTGTAAGTTTGCTTGAAGTCGTAGGCTTTAGCCACTAAATTAGTGATTTAATCTGTTTCCAACCGAAGATTACAATTTGGTACTTTTTGAAATGGTATTTAAAATCCAACCAAAAGGGAATTTATTTTGCATTTGACAATTGATGTGTCAAATTAGCACTATCGAGTATGGCGTATATCGGGGAATACCTGTATACTTGGCGTGTGACCTCTAGCAACCAAATTAGCATGCTTTCTTGGTCTGTCTCCTTCGATGGTCTGTCGGGTCAAACAGAGCTAGAAAACATGCTCATTTTGATGCTTGGGAAAACTCGCACACATTGTACGACTATCGTGATGATCATCGACGGAAAATGTCGCGACCAAGTGACTAATCAAGAATTGGTTACACAAAATGTCACCAAGCATGTGATGGTCGCCACAACTGTTTGAGTCTCGCCTGTGATCATCACAGTAGAGCTCGTGGCGCTGACATTATTTTTGTTTCATTAGGAATTTGTCATCACTATGTCAGTGACATTTTTCCAGTGATTGACCAAGCGTTGGTTGCTAAAATGTCAGCATTGGTCACATCAACTTTTTGAGCATCACCTTTGATTATCACAATCAAGTACGTGACGCTGACATGTATTTTGTTTCAATCAGAATTTTGTATGACATTGACAGTGACATTTTGTGGCACAGGTGACAGGTGAAAGGTGCAGCAATTGCGAACGATCTTGTCGATAGTTTTGCTTATTTTGCAAGCAAAATGTGTTAAATAATCGCTGATCTATGTTTGGTTCAGTGAGTAGGTTTTGTGCATTTTACCGCAACGGCAAATGTATTCACTTTAGAGCTCCTTTTGGAGCTTACCGGAATGACGTCAGGCTTTGAGAGTGCAATTTTGCATCCACCATGAATATATAATGATTTGATGCTTCGTATAAATGCATACACTTTCTATCGCAAAACAAAACAAAAAATCAAAATCCGCAACACCGGAACGGAAACGCTTCGTACACGCCACAAAAAAAACCGTGTAAGTATTCGCAAACGGTAAGCTGATTGTGATATACTGGTGTTCAAACGATAGTAAGCTCTGGGGACCTATGCTGTATGTTGTAAGTTAGAAGCAAACGAAACGTGTAAGTCCTTTCTTTAAATCTTGCTATTTACATTCGGGTGTGTTTGTTGGCGATCCGGAAGGCTGTCTGCTGTTTGCTGCTGCTGTTATGGTTAGTGTAAAGGATAAAAGAACAAAAAAAGTATGGGTTAGTATGTTTGCCGGAAGCTGGAGGTGTAAACGATGTATGGTAACAAAAAGTATTTTAAAAACAAAAAAGCAAGCTACAATACATTACTAAAATCATCTGGATACAGGAATCAGTTTCAAACACTTTCCGGCAGCATAACCGAAAAGGCAACGGTTATGCTTGCCACAAAAGGGTTCATTATACCATGATACCGCGCAGCCCCGCCGCCCGGTGGTTAGTAGGTACACCACGCGGTCATACCATTTGTTTGTGTGTGTTTTTTTAAAACGTCTGTTAGCGGTGGTACGCCTTCGTCCTTCCCACCCTCTACTCACACGTTCCGACGCCGCTGCGTAAAAAAAATGCACACGCGTGGACGGACACATAAGGAAGGGATAATTTCGGACCGTTTGTTTTCTGCGCAAATTTTGGCAACCTTTTTTTCCCACTCCCCTTACGTAAGTATGGTGCGCAAGAAGCAGGTAAATGGTAAAGCAAAACTAAACTGACTGATTGAGAAGATGTGCGATGAAACAAAAAAATAACGAACATTTAGGTAGTTGAGACTTCCCTTTAGTGGCTGTTGCCGTCCCCAAAGTTTACGGTAATCGCTATAAGTTCTTCGCGCGGGTAGGTATCGCCTAAAAGTTGAACCTTGATTGCGAAGCTGATTGCGGTGAAAGTGATTCATGGTTTAGTTAGGAGGTTTTCATGAACACCCAGAACTCTGTAAGAACATTTCCTCTCCAATGATGTATCTGCTTCTGTTAGGAACGCTAGTAAAACCGTGTGTTTGTGTACAGCGACGAATCTCACACCTGTTGTGTTATATTGTATGAACTTATCCTTTCGTGAAAATCGCCAGAAAGTGCAGTTGCCATCTCTCGTAACATTGATCCTCCCCGTCCAAAACAAAAAAAAACTCATATACCTTCGCTTCGTGTGTCATTGTGTGCGGCATGTCGGCTGTCCGCCAAAAAAAAAACGCACACACACACACAACCCGGGAAAGTGTTGTTGGCCCGGGGGTTCCCGCGTGCCGACGTGTGTTCTTCATCTTCGATTTGTACTATTTTCTGTTTTCTTTTGACTCTCTTTTTCCCGCTCTGTCGCCTATTGTCACTGTGTGTCATAACTTCCCCTCCCTCTGCTCTACGCGCGTTGTACAATCGAATGTGTATGAAAATGTATTGAACGAAAAAACACCCCCCACCCACTTCCTCGGTTCTGCAACGCTCTCATCTCGTCCCGGGCGTAACACACACACACACACAAACAGCGGCCTACAAACATGCGGACGGTAAGAAAATAGACGGTAAGCGCGTACTGGTGGACGTGGAGCGGGCCCGCACAGTGAAGGGATGGCTGCCGAGGCGTTTGGGCGGCGGGCTGGGTGGTACGCGGCGCGGCGGACCGGACGTTAACATCAAGCACTCTGGCCGGGAGGACAATGAGCGCGAGCGGGAGCGGTACCGGCTTGAGCGCGAACGGGAGGATCGCGATCGTCGGGAACGGGATCGACCGGAGAATAATCGTAAGTAGCGCAATGGAGCTTTACCCTTAAGACCTTAATAGACATCCTAATCGCTACATCTTCTTCTTCCTCCTCCACGTTCCACAGGGTTCGAGCGCCGAAGGTCTCGTTCTCGTGATCGTGATCGGCGCCACCGCAGCCGGTCGAAGGATCGCAGCAGGCGAAGGCGTAGCCGCGAGCGCGAAGTGGACGATCGTGGCGATCGGTGGGAGAAGGAGCGGGACCGGGAGCGTGATCGCAGCCGGGACCGGGACAAGGATCGCAAGCGCAAGCGTAGCCGTTCGCGGGATCGCGATCGGGCGGAGAAAAGCCGCCACAACAAGCGGGGCGACCGTGATCGGGGCGATCGCGATCGTGGTGAACGCGGCGGTGGTGGTGGTGGCGGTGGCGGCAGTGCATCCGGCAACGGTGGAGCGGAGCGTAAGGAGCGCAAACCAGAGTTCCGGGAAGGGGAGATCAAGATCAAGGAGGAACCGATCGATGGTAAGTGTAGGGGGGTTTATGTCCATTGCCATGCAACACGATCCGTGGCAGTTCCTGTGATGATCATAAGGGGTGCTGCTGCGTTGATCCCCATGCGGACGTTGCTAGAGCAGTGCTTAGGCACTTAAGCGAATCTTCAGGGCTATCAGTTGTGAAGCGGTTAACTGCTTGGTAGTATCTAATTTTCGTACATCTTTCTCAGTGGGCATGAAAAATGCTTCATCAATGTTAAAAATTGTGCTAACATTGCACAAACACTAATGTTAACTTTTTATTATCCTCTCTTTCTCACCAGATTATCCCGACTACAGTGCCCAGTACTCACAGTACCAGTCGCAGGTTAAGTATGAGGACGGGGAGGAAGAAAAGTATCGCCCGAACGAACCTCCTCCACATCTGCGCGCGGATAATGGACGCGGCTACGTTACTGGGAATGGTGACGATGACGACGGCGACTATGACGATGGCCAGGGCTACTAGCGGGGCTGTAACAGTGTGTATGGTGAGAACGAACCAGTTCCGGTTTCTCGCTGGTGATTGCCCGTCGAGACGCGCCTTTCTGATGCAGCTTCCAGCTTACACACACACACGAAACGGCAAAAGGGAGGTGACATGCAGAAACGAATTGTGCAGTTTTTTGTAGGTTTAAACATTCTTAGGTCGTAATCATTTCTTCTCCTGCAAACCGTGGCGGCGTGGAGATATCCTTCGCGCACAATACAAGCAGTGCTACGCGACGTGTTCTACACTATAATTATCCTTTAAATGTACACTGGGTCGGCGAAACGGCCTCTGCGTGGTCAAAGAATTGCTTAAAAATCGCGGGCGCTCATTATGTACGGGCTCGCGCTTAGTGCTACCAGGTATTCCAATTTGCGAGGTAAGGTAAGGTAACTTTCTCTGTTCAGGTTGTACGAACATCGGTATACAGTTGCTTGCCCGCCGTGCGTAAGAGGGTTCTGTCGGTGTAAGTTGACATTGTTTTATATGTGTGCATTTAATGTGGTAAGGCGCGGGGTAAATTGAGGAGCATACAATGTGCACCTTCTTGATATGCATCGCGTGTAACATACATTGGTTGAGCGAATTTTAAAACGACTGCCCCTACCCTAACAATATAGCTCCGGCAAATCGTGCCCAAATGCCAAACAGTAAGCGCAATTAATCGCACACTCCACGTCGGCTCTTAAATGCAATAGTTTCCAAACAATCCACGGTTATGGGCGAGACACATCACGTCCGAATTTTCTTGTAGCACTGTGTTTGGATAGGTAAATAAAGCTAGAAGTAAAGAAAAAACAACGAGGTAAACCAAATGTTATATATTGTTTTACAGTTGAACACTTTTTGAAAGAACTCAAAGCAATAGGATCAAATTAATTGATAATACTAACTGTCATTTACTTACTTTATTGTCCAAATAGACTATCTTCACCATGCGATAGATCTTGGAGAAGATGACAGCATACAGACATAACAAGTACCATCTATTAATTGATTTCAAAGCCGCATATGATAGCTGCTTAGCCAATGAGCTCATTTGAAATCCTGGCCAAACTTATAAGGCTCTTAAGAATGACTTGTCAGGTGTTGGTGGATGGAAAACTCTCAGAGCCTTTTGCTACCACTAAAGATCTACGCCAGAGGGAACGGCCACGCTTTTCTCCCTTTTCAACTTGGCGCTTGATAATTAGGACATCATTGGTCTGCGACTCTCCTATGTAGTTGAAGTCTACCAAGGAATCGGGCAGGTGGCAGAGAACCTCCGATTGCAGATAAAAGAGCCAATGATCAAACTGATGGTGGCAACATCAGCAACCCTACCAATAAATAATCCAAACTTACGTAGGCGTGACGTACAGATAGTTGAACGCACTTTTGAAGTCGTCCCACAAATCACCTATCTTGGGTCAAAGGTCAGCAACGACAATAGTATGGAAGCAAAGTTGCACGCAAGAATGCTGGCTGCCAACCGGTCATTCTACAGGCTGAAAAATCAGTTCACCTCAAAGAACCTGTCGCGACGGACGAAGCTGGGACTATATAGTACCTATATAGAAACGGGTTCTCACATACATCTCTGAGGCATGGATACTGTCCAAATATGACGAAACCCTCTTGGCTGCGTTCGATAGGAAGATGCTCAGAAAGAGTTTTGGCCCCGTATTTCTGGAAGGACACTGAAGGAGCCGTTATAAAGACGAGCTATACGAGATGTACGGCGACCTCACTGTCGTGCAGCGTATCAAGGTAGAAGGCGTGAGTTCGTGAGCGGTTTCGGACACTCCTGACTCCTGAGGCCAAGACCGTGAAGCGGTTGTAGCGCCGGATAAGAGAAGAGCAGTATCAGCATTCACCTGCACCTCGGCGACCGAGGCGATACGATGTACGACGATCTTCCCGGCGGAGACTCTGGGAATCAGCGTCTATAAGTCCAACCAGTTCCTGGCATACGCTAATGATATAGACGTCATTGGACTGTGTCTCCTATGTAGTAGAAGCCAACCAAGGGATCGAGCAGGCGGCAGAGAACTTCATATTGCAAATAAACGAGCCAAATATCAACCGGTCAGTCTATAGTCTGACAGACCAGTTCATCTCAATAAACCGTACCTTAACAGTATCAGTACTCACATACGCCTCGACGACCGACACGATGTGCGGCGATCAAGCTGCATGGAATTGGAGGACCTAGACCGGAGTGTCATTTTTGATCGTCAACTAGGATAGAGAGGGTGTACTAGGCCGTAGTTGAGGTAGCCTGATGGTGTAGATGCGTCCGGGATAACGGATTGGCAACTCCTCCAGCAGACCTAGACTGCAAAGCGGTTGTAGCAACCGGATAAGTCGGTAAGACGTTTTTCTCAATTTCTCCAATGTCACCAAGCCAAATCGATCTCTATTTTGCAACTTCATTTATTCTATCACTAAAGTAAGGCAAGAAGAACGTATTATTGAACAGTTTGCCGTGCGTCAAGCGTGTAACATCTCGCTCCGAGAATGATGCCACAGGTCACTCTCACTCTTGGCTGCGGTGCGGTAACAAATAGTAATACTGACTAATTTCAAACTCGTGTGTCAGACGAGCAAGGCATTTTTGTTTTTGTTTCACTCGATCAGTTTTTCCTTCGATAGGAACTTCAACAACGTGGAATGTTCACCATGCTCAGCGTCCGTCCTTACGGCTGGTGTCTCCATCGACGGTACGTCCCGTTTCGTTGCTTCAGCTGCAACCTGGCCCGGCATGCTTTCGGGAACGGTATCCTGGTGCTGTGAGTTACCTTCGTTCAGCAGCGGATCGCTTTCATCGCCCTTCTCAGTTGGCGTGTTTTGCTTTACCTCATTGCTGCTAGTATGCTGCTGTGTCCGGTTCGAGCGTGTTAGTACTTTCATCAGCAGCGCATCGGAGCTGTTCCGGTGCTCGAGCATCTTCTTCCGCTGCGGATGCTGCGGAACGGGCCGTGCTGGCTCCTGCTGCTGGTCGGATCGTTGCTCGTGCAGCTTCGTGATGTCTTCAAACATTTCGGCGGACAGTGAGTCGGACCGTTCGCGCCCCTTGCCGAACGGATACTGGCGCTGCAGATCGTACCCGAGGAATCCATCCGATCCGCGTCGTAACCGACGGCTCGGTTCCTCAAACTCTTCCCCAAACGAGGGACGCAGCGCGTTGTGATTGGCGAACCAGCCGCCCACATCGTCGATGCTTTCCCTGCGCCCACTGCCGTTGGGCGCTGGCTTCGGTGCGCTTACCTTCGCCTCATCCGCTCCAATCGAGGACAGCATCGTCGTGGACCCGTCCGACTCGCCTCCGAACCAATCGCTCATGTACTCGATGCTATCGCGACGTTTGCCGTGCCTCGGGCCGTGCTCTATCTTTGGCAGCTCGCCGACCACTTCCGACTTTTCGATCTTCTCAAACTCCGGATCGAAACAGTCGTCCATTTCCGAGGAGCAGGATGTGCGGCTAGATCCGGCCAGCTTAATGCTTTCGTTTTCCAGCTGGCTATCGCCGTCCGCAGCTTCTTGCGCCTGGGACAGCTTCTCGCGCAGCTTGCGCACGTTCGGGTTGGTCGGATTGGGCGCGTTCAGCTCGGCCGTCAGTGCCTCCTCCAGGAAGGTTTGGAACTGTTCGAGAATGTTTTCCTTGTTGTCGGTGGCGCTGTACACGCAGTCCAGCACGTTGACCACGTCGTGATGGGGCAACACCCGGCTCGACTCGAGGAACGAACCGAGACAGAACTGGCGCAGGCTGCTGTCCTGCACGTCGTCCACCAGGAAGGAGGCGGCGGACGACGGGGCGGATTTGGCTGGCACTGTCGGTTCCGGTTCGGTCCGGGATGCGTCCGAGCGAGCGAGGCGGACCGGTACCTCCGGGGGAGCGGACGTCGTGACCACGGTGGCGCCACCGATCGTGAAGCTGGCACCGGCTGGCCCATCGGTGGCTACCGGTGTCGGCGGTTCGTTCGACTTCCACGAAATCTTGCGCGTCGTTAGCTTCGACTTTGGTTTGACCAGCTCGTCCGCGCCGGCCCGGTGCACGAAATCTTCCGGCGTGAACCGTTCCACGCTGATGCGCGTACGCTGCAGGTCCACGACGGAGAACGAGCCAGAGCTGGAGCTTTTCGTCAGAGTGGGACGCTGCGGCGTGTCCGGACGGGATGGCACCTTGTCCAGATGCTCGGTAGCCGGCATGGAGATGATGCGCTTCAGCATGCGCGGTGTGTGCGCCTTCGGTTCGTCATCGTCTTGCGCCGGTTGCGCCAGCTGTGTCGAGGAGGAGGAGGAGACGGCGTTGGTAAACTGTGTCTCCGAGTGGCTCTTCTGGAATCGGGGCGGCGCTGGTGGTGGTGGTGTTTGTGGTGGTGCTACACGAGGGGCACTTTCACGCTGCTTTCCTGCTCCCTGCTTTTGCTTGGTTCGGGCCGGTCGCACCACACCGCCCTGCTCGCCGTCCGATCCGTCCGAGGAGCCGTGTGGTTCCGCCGCATCGATCGGTTTGTAGCGGGAGAAATCGCGGCTCGGTTTGCGCGGCGCCTGCTCGATGAACACCTCCGTCCGCACGACACCGCTGGCCGATGCGTCCCGCTCGTGCGCGTGCAGCTTGTCGTGCATGTGGTCGTGATCGTCGCAGATGTGCTTGCTCTTGCGGCGCTTCGGCACGATCAGCGGCTCCTCGACCGGTTCCATGCCCTCGTACCGCACGCTATCGTTGTAGTCCTCCAGCATGGCCATCAGAAACTCGGCCCGCCGACCGATTTGATTGTCCTTGGACACCGTGCGATCGATGTACTTCATAAGATCTTCCTCACCTTCGGGCTTTTCGGAGGCAGCGGCAGGTTCGTCGCTTACGGCGGGCTTCTTTTCGGGTTTCTGTTTTACCTCCGCCGAAGTCTCCGTGCTTTCGACAAACTTCTCGATCTTATCTACATCATCCCGCACCAAGCTCGAGGCGGAGGATTTTTCCCTTCTTGGCTGCTTGCGCACTTCCGAGCCTTGCTGTGCCTCCTGCTCGAGCGATAGCGAGTCGGCCAGCCGCTCGCCAAAGAACTTGTCCGACTTTCGATTGCCCACGCGCGGTATCTGTGAGGTGGAGGGCGTACGCTCCAGCTCCGCCGTCGTGGGCACCTTGGAAAAGTCACTAAACGCATCGTTGCTGGCGTCGATCTCGAAGCAGGACGTTTGCCGGGCGGGCAGGGCCGCCACATCGTCGGGCCGCGGCGGCGGTACACTGGCCGGCCGCGTTACGGACGAAATGTCGCACGAGTGCCGGCGGCTTTCGCGCCCGAAAACGTCCTGAAATCCGTTCTTCACCTTCAGCGCCTCGTCCGATCGGTAGCGTCCGTCCAGCGTGGCGCCACGCTTCTTGCGCGGCGGTGCTACCGGCGGTGTGTCGATTACTTTCGCTGACTGGCGGCCGGAACCGTCCGGCACGAACAGTCCCACGCTCTGCCAACCGGTGGCGGAGGTCGTTTTCTTCGACGCATCAACACTGGGGAGGAGGAGGAAAAGGATACATTTAAAAAGAAAAACTGGAAGTGCCCCCGAGAGGCGTTGTGAGTTACTTACGCGCTGCGCGTGAAGTACGTTTTGCGCATCGGATGCGTTTTGCCCTTGCCGAGTCCGTTCGGGCAGATTACGCTGCTGAAGTTGCTGAATGCACTGCCCGTGCCGGGGGACGAGCCTGACCGTGGCTCTTTGCACAGTGTGTTGCCCATCTGAAACGGGAACGAGTGATGTGGCAAGAAGTAAGTGACGGAAATTGACGAACACGGTCAACTGTTGCTCTTGCTCCAGACAAATTGACCTTTGCTAGGTGACCCCTTGCCCCACCGCAGATCACAGATTGTTGTAATTTAATGACACCATCAACACACGATGCCAATGAGAGACATCAAAACCCTCGTCAATGGCTCTCTCTCGGAAGCTGCGATGACGCTGCTGCCTGTACCTCGCGTACGGAACACGCCTTTTACGGCAACTTGTTATTAGTCATATTCCCCTACGGAATATAATAGTTCCACGACCTCCTCGCATTTTCGATGACAAGTGGACAGTGGCAGGACAGGAACACTCAAACTCGTGCTCCAAGAAAGGTAAACTACTACTCACTCAACGCCAAATCTTATTTCCAATTGAAAGAAAAACGCAGTTTTTACTGCAAAACCATTGGAATAGACCCCAATTCGTGCAAAATTCACCGCACGCAAGGCAACAGCAGATGATCTCATTCAATGTACTAAAAATACTCCCATTTCTTTACCGAATTGTGCTGTGATGGAGCACTCTGGTATCCACAAAAGCTGTCCCGAGTGATTTCTTATCACCTTATCCGCTGCTCGTGCTGCTAATAGTCAACATTTAGAGTTCGCATCGCTCGCCCCATGTTTACATCTCACATTTGCGCCTCCGCCAACGGTTGGGAGCCGAACGCGACTTCTTCCAGCTTCTCGGCTTTGTGCTAATTGTAGACCCCGGCCCCCGCAACGTACCTGGCCGATTGGATGGTTCGAACCAATTAGCTTCCGTTTGAAAATGTGGCCCCCCGAACTTGGGGATTGGCTGTTTTCTTCACTCCTCTGTATGATACCTAGTACCCAGGGTGCTGCAACAACAACAACAACCTTGTCTATGGGTTGTGCGGCGGATGGGGAACGATCTGGAGGCCCGGCGATTGAAGAAGCCACCGATTGAATGCAATGCACCAAATGTCCAATCAAGCGACACAATTATGATACGAAATTTGCATGCGCCCGATAATTGCGCGTTCAAACTGGGTGTTTGGATAATTGGGAAATGGATGGGGGACGTTTATTTGGAGAAGGTTCTAAAAGGTCTTGTGATGATGTGTGCTGCCTTGAACCTTGGAAGAGGGGTGTGTGTGTAAGTCAATAGAATGCGAATGGCAACCGTTTGTTGGTTGTACTTATTGCACTAGGCAAATCAGTGGTGATCGTTACTGCGTGAAATCGTATCATGTAAGTCAAACGATCATACCTATTCCAACTAGAGATCAGATGTTCTTAAAGAACACAACTCCAGAATACAACTGGGAGTTGGGAAACGATAACGTGATGTTCTCAACGAACCATCCAGACATTCAACTCGTGATGCAACGAGAAAGTCACCAATGTCCCATCCGCTCCAAAACGATGTTACGAGCAACAACAAAAAAAACCTCTGATAAATGACTACAAAACAGCTGTAATAAGCCGCGGACAAGTACCTTTTACCCCACTTTCCCTCCCTCCCTCCCGTCTGTGTCATGTCACGTACGTAACATTACGGTGGCAGTGGCAATGAACACAACGAGGGAGGGCCGATATCGGTCGGTTAGTAAATTGTACACACGGTTGTACACACCTCGTCAACGGAATCGCTAGCAATCACGACAGGGTGTTTTGTGATACCAGTAAGTGGAGGCTCTATTCCCATGATGTACATCAGCTTGATGATGACACGACGCGAACCTTGTTCTCAACCTGTTATCGAATCCGATTGGAGATATCATTACGATGACAATCAGCAAGCAAGCGATCGGTTCCGGAGGTTTCAAAAACGTTGTCCAATAAATGTGTTTCCCGTTTTATTAGAGTGAAAAGCGTAATAAGCACTAAACTCGCCGGGTCTCAACCTAACATCCCCCCCCCCCCCCCCCCCCCCCGATTAGTAGGTCCGTTCTGCGAGGCGTGAAACGTGATTACGTGATCGTGTCGGTCACATGACACGATCATCTCCCCACGGAACGGGCGAGTGGGGGCATATAGTTTTGCAACTCACGCCGGTGTCCGGTGGTTCTAAATGCTTTTCTCTTGCTACAATCACACACAGCTACGTTGATTCGCACGTTTGCACGGATGCCATTTGTTTACATTCCATTCTGGAACACACACACACACGGCACAGCTCATTCCGCAAGCGATACACGCGTACGATGACTCTCGCTTGCTCGTGCTCCGCTGAGGCGCCATTTCCAGAAGCTACCTGACCGATGACTACCGGGCCACATGGCTGGAGGTCATACGTATAAACACAGCAGGGCACACACAGGGCGGAGATGGAGAATTAAAAAAAACACACACACACACTCCAAGCCCACACAGTGATGTGCAAACGAACCGGCGCAGTATATTCAAAACCGATGTTAATGATGATGATGTCATCCATCGCGGTACGACTTGCGACTCATCACGACGCGTCGCCCGTCTTGGGTTCGTTTCCTTTTTGCGCTTTTCGTCGGTTAATTGCGCGCAGGGTGACAATCGGTAATGAGTGATCTTAATTGTGACGTTGAGTTGAGTACGACGACGATTTAAAAGGAACGATTCTTGCTCGCAAAACGTGATCGTGATTGTGCTATTTGCGAAAGTTGGTCGGTTTTTAAAATGGGGTGTTTTGGGAGGGTAATTGAATTTCGTACAGACCTACACACACACACTCACAAACACTCACAGAATAACAGAAAAGTGGTATCAAAAACTGCCACTCGGTAACCTTCCCGCCACAATGGCGCTCCAAGGTTTTGTTGGATAAAATTCTCTCCACCCCTCGGATTTTTGTTTTGGTTACGATAACAGCCACATCCAACGGACGAAAACACTCCCCAACCCCAACCCTAATCGTCGGTATGAACAACAGAGTGTTTCAACGGTTTGCTAATCAAACGTCTTGTCTCCACAGGGGTACACCTTCCTTCCCTTTCGCTTCCCCATCACAACTATTCACGAATCTAAGGCCCCCCCCACCACTTCACGAACTAGAACGGAACGGGTTTATGGCCGCTCGGCTCACCACCCGACCCTTGCCAGTTGCACCTTGGTACCGGCTCACCTTTCCAGGGGGGCCCCGTGGCGTGTTGCGGTGTGTGCGCGCTTCGGTTGTGTCTGAACCGTGTTTTTGTTCTGTTTTGCCGAACGGCTCTAAAAACTTGCTCCAACACGGTGCGATCGCGATCGGTACCGGGCGAAGACTAACACACCGCACACGGGGCATATTTTATCATCGTGCATCGCCCGCGATGGCGCATTTCTCGCCTTAAATGCCCCCACTCTACCCCCTCCTTTTGCTGAACGAACGATCACGAATGAGGGAATAGGTGGGGTCTGGAATTAGAGCGGGAAAGGGCAGCGGGAAAGGCAAACGTTCTATTGTTTGTGCAAACAGTTTACACGACGACGACGACGTCGACGAGGGGATGGGGAGGTGATGTGTGGTGCATTATCCGTTCCCCACCCTTGGGAGGTTTTTTTTTTTAAAATAGGGGAAGCTGCCGATCGAGAGCAGAGCGGCTCTCAGTGCAGGTGGAGGTCATTCTCTCTCATTCTCAATCTCACATCTGTTTCGTCGCTTTGGATAGTCTCTACGCTATTAAAATCATTCTCGCGATTGATCGTTTCTCGTTAAAACGTTTGGTATGCTATGAAGGTAGACGACACCCTTAACCTACCGGGAGGGTGCAACCGGTTATTGGTCCGTTGAATGTATCGCCACGATGACGTCACGGTGCGGCATTTACGCACACCTAGGTGAACTGCATGCAAGACTTTACGCTGGTGACACTGTGTAAGTGCACTGTCGCACGCCTCGTTTAACCCTTAATAGTGGTACAGAATGGGAGATGCATATGTATGGGAACGCAGGGTACAATGGAAACCTCTTTTGTTGAGTATGATTACACAGGTAAATTAAATATGTTTTACAATCAATTACTCAAAAAAAAAACTAAATGATATGAATTTTATTGTAGCTGCATAATTATGTTATTTTTATAACTACTAAAACAAGCTTCATCGAATGTTGCTACAATTGGTGAAAATTGTATAAGGTAAATTTTTGAAGCTTTGGCACTTCTTCCATTTTGTCCTGTATGTCCAGTGTAATTTTAGGGAGTAAATAATAACTCCAGGATGTGCATAATAGCATTTTTACGGCAATTCAATTTCTAGATTCCACTTGAATTCAACGCACTGATCCCAAAGCACATATTTGTATTGGAACTGCTCCCAACCCCATGTCGATCCAGGAAGATTACACGCTGGACCTGACCATACAGAGTTCACAAAACCCATGTTGGTGCTGAAATAGATTCCTATTAACCTATTATGGTCCTGAAACTAATCTTGATTTTAATACTAATCTTAGAACAGATTCTGAACCCATACCGGCCATAGGGTTCATAACGCGAACTGATCCTGGAACTGATCCTTAATACGTAACGGTCCTGCAACTGATATCAAAACCATACAGGTCTTTGAATTTGTCCTGAACCGTTGTTGATTATGTCATTTTTACGGAATCCATATTGTTCCTGAAACTAATTTCACGTTCATAACGGTTCCGGATCTAATCCTGATCTTATGCTGGCCTAAGAACTGATCCGGAACCCATACAGATCCTGGAACATATCCTAGACTTATGCAAATTCTAGAATTATCTCTCGTACTGGTCCTGGAACTCTTTCCGAATTCATATCGAACTTAATTATTTAATTATTTATTTATTTATTTCTACAAATGTCCGCCTCGAGGGCTTAACAATGTTTCTTAATTACTAAGGAAAGGATAGGGATGAGGAAGAGTGAAGACGAGAACGGAAGAGGGATAAAGGAGTGTTAAAATCGAACAAATGATAGTATGAATTAAATGCAATCTGAGCTTTAAGGAATGGGTCATTTTGCCCATATCGAGTTAGCCGGGTGGGAATTTAGAGAGGTGGCCTATTGCGAAGATGGCGGGAAGGGGCATAAAAGGAAATGGCAGATAAGAGATAAGGAACATCAAGCTCATTAAGGATGACGCTGGCAATGAAACAAGCTTCCAAGTGCGAGTGGCGAGTTTTTATCGAGTCCAGACCCAAGAGTCGACAACGATGTGGATAAGACGGGATTACTGCAATATCATGACCCGAAAGAAAACGCCTCGTGGCAAGTCGTGTAAATTTGCGTTGAACACCTTCCAATCTAGCAATATCCTGCACATTATTGGGGGACCAAACCACACAAGCGTAATCGAGAATGGGGCGTACCCAGCAACAATAGAGAGACTTGAGACACAAGTGATCACGGATAAAATGAGACAGATGGGTAATAAGGCCCAAAGTACGGTAAGCTTTGCTTGTGACAAAGTCGATATGGTCTTTGAACGTAAGCTTTTCATCCAACCAGACGCCAAGATCTTTAATCCATAACGATAATAGCATTGATTCCGAAATGATGTAGGGCCTGGATCTAATATTGAACCCACACAGAACCCATATAGATCTTCAAACTGTTCTCAAGTCATACCATTCATGTAACAGATACTGAACTCATACTAGTCTTGGGATAGATCTTCAATCTTATAACAGATACTAAACTGGTTGTGTTTTAAGAGCTGTATCTGGACCTGTCCCAGTTAAGAAACGAAACACAAACCTGTGAAAATATCATTAACGCGTTATTGGAACGTCTTTTATTAATTTTATTTCATAGATTAACAAGAAAAGCATAGAAACACGTAATAATGATTGTGTATAGTGATAAATTCATGCTCTTGTCCGTTTTGCCCCATGTTTCCATATCTACGTAGCAACGGCCTTCGTGCTACGGTGTGTGTGTGTGTCACATCTGTACAGTCCCAGCGCCAACCAACAAACGCTCCACGTGATCCACACATATGGCTCGCCATCGTAAAAACTGACATGTGCGAAGTGCATCATGACGAGGTGAGATGGGGTGTAAAACTGTTTACAACCACTAGTAGCCCATCACTGGGTCAAAGGTGAAGATGATCGCCCCAACACATTAGTACGATCGATTCCTCACCGGTTCACCGTACAAGGCTGCCGGTCTCATGCATGTCAGCATGTTTATGAGTCATGAATCGACTCGAAGCCATTAAAATATTTACACACAACCCTTGGTTGGTTGGTTGGTCGTGGAGGATTTGTTTCCGGTTGCAGGCGCCCGCGGGTGCATTGGCCGAGTGTGTTTGGCGGGATTTGTATTTTATTTAAATTTCATTTCACGATGCCAGTACGCTTCAGGGCCATTCAGCGCAGTAAGGGCAGACTAACGATGACGACGTCGGCACTGGCTGGTGGGATTATGATTTCGTGTAAATAAATAGCGAAGGGCTGGACCCTTCCTCTCGTTGAGCAATGCTGAGACTCGTTGGGTATGCGATGGTCACGGCAAATCGAGGCTCTGCGTGATGCTCTTTTTGGCATGCTATCTCGCTGGCACGCGGTACAGGTTGGTTTATGAGTTCGACGTTGAATTTGAAGATTGAGAATCACGCAAGGTGTGAAGTATGTGGATTGTGGTGGGAAAAAGGATTGCCAAAAACATAGTCGAATCACAGTTCATTGAAGGTCCGTACAAAAAAGATGATTTATAATTAGTCTCATTGCATTTTAATGGTGGTTATAATGGTAGAATGGACAATATCATCCTTATTTTGCGCTTATTGATCAAGGAGATCCGGTCTACTTTAATAGATGTTTAATCATGAGCTTGTCCTTGAATTATATATCCGAATTAACCATCAGCCTGACAAAGCACTTCTCATCGCATTCAAGGTAGACCTCCAATTTTTATACATCCTCGACCTGTATACCTCGTTGAATCATGTACAGCTTTTTCAATGTTATCTTTCCTCTGCTATGGTTCCGTACACGTTTGTAAACCCATTGCTTGATATACATACCTAACCTCGTATCCTTCCAGTGCAATTTTTCCACTGACGTCCTAATTTTGAAGTAATAATGTATTGTAAAACCTACGCACACATTGCTCAATGCTGCGTTGCTAATAAATAAATGAATACATAAATAAACAATTAAAATCCAGTAACTGGAATATCCTTACCACGATATTTGCGACCAAGGATTTTACGATCAAGGATTTTGCGACTAAAATTTTTGCGAACAAGAATGTTGCGACCAAAAATCTTTTTAGGTCGCTTTTGTTCTTTGCTATGCTTGATTTATATTTCACAAACCTGTAATAGAAATGACAGTGCCCAAATGAGGGTTTACGTCGCCCGATTGAGTATTTACGGCGACCGATAACTCTTGGCAAGATAAACCCTGTAAATCTTATGAAACAACAGAGAAGAATAAGTTAAAAACAAAGTAATTTTCTAACAATAAATACAGAAACCCTAGACCTGCCTCAACTCTTTGCTTAACTTCTAGCCCCCGCGTCAGTTAACCTTTTCTTTTCTTAAAAAAAAGACAAATTCTCACCACGCCGATACGCCCCGGGTCGGGTCCGTTCGTTCGCTTCAAAATTCGCCTTTCCGCTCTGGACTGCGTGAAACGACGCGACGCCGGTTCGGAACGTCTCTATGAGTATTTGTGTGTGTGCGTGCGCGCACACCTCTTTGGCTATAAAAACATTGCAACGCTTTTCAGTTTTTCCTCATTTTCCGTCCAACCGTCGACGGAGGCGCACCGGAGGTGTCGACGAGTGTTTCACGGTTCGCGCCACCATCGACGGACAGACTCGAGTTGGTTTAACAGATTGTTCGTGCAGTTTTTCCTTCAAACGTGAAACACGAGCTGTGTGTGGGTTTTTTGAGGTGTATGAGTGTAAATTTCCATTCCGCCTTACCCGCTCCACCAAGCTGCTTCTGGATCGTTCGGCTAATGGTGCCGAATTTACCGACCACCGGCACCACCGGGCAAGTGCGACTGACAAGTGTTGTGCGAAGTGTGTCAAAATGAAGGAATGAGAAAACACAAAAGCATCATCAAAAAAAAACAGCGCCTATCAAAGCAAACAGTGGCGGTAGCAGCACCCCCTTGGTGAAGTTCTCGTCAACTCGTGTCGCGGTTGTCGCTGTGTTGTGGCGGTCGGCTGGCCGGGGGTACCGGGTGTCTGGCGCTGATTTTGTGAAATGAATGTTTTGGAGCCCACCAGGGCTTGACACAACACACACCCGTCAGTGTCGCGGAAGTGAAGAAAGAGGTAGGGGAAGCGTTTCGGCAAGCGATGAGGCTACGGAATGAAACCAGAGCAAAGCACACGCAAAAGGTAGTTGAACCGTGCGCGGGGGTAAACAGTTGATGGATCCGGTTTCGATCCACCGTCGCAGGAGGCGTGCAGTGAATAGAAAGCAAATGGTTACTAGATTTAATGGCTAGGGGCCACAATTAAAGGGTGCAACTAAACAGAGAAGGGGTCAAACCATAACCTACCCCTTAAAGGGTCGACAGGAGAAAAACTTGCAACTGTTAAATGTGATTTTCCGCTGTGAAGGAAACAGGTGCCCTTCAGTATCAGTGTTTATCGTAGTGTTGTTAAAAGGATTACCAAAACAAAGTTGAACACGCTGGTGCAATTATGCTGAAGTAGTTGAAAGAACGTGCCATTTACGAGTACCTTTTGCAGCTGATTGAATATAAAAAGCCAACAGAAACTTTAAAAAGGTAAATAAAATTTCAATAATCGTAGACAATGGAGTTAATGTGTGTGTTTTACCAACTTGCCTACAAAGAGGTATAGATTTTCCATTATTTCCACATTTGCTTTACTGAGACGCATCCCGTGGCAGCATGTCGTTGTCGCCGTCGTCGTTTACTTGCAACTTAGTGTCAAGGTTATTAATAGCCGGGACAACCTTCACCGACCAAGGCACCGACCGTTTTTGGCATAAAAATAAACGCATCTTCACGTCCTTCAGCGTCCCACGCCGTCCATCGCCATGACCTATCGGAAAGGCGGAAAAGGTTAATTCATAGCTCATTAGACTCGTTCCACCAGACCATTTAGTGTAAGTCGTCCATCAGACCACCAGTCGAGTGAGTGTAAGGGAGAGACAAACAGAGAGAAAGAGAGAAAGAGAGAGAGGAAAAGCTTTACAAAGTTGAAGTAGGGAACATTTTTGGACCGTGGTAAACCGCACACAAAAAAAAACGCTAATCGAGCGCAAAATGGGATCGCTTGGCATGTTTTGGACGGCATGTCCGGTTCGGCTACTGGACGCTGGGGCAGTGTGGATGTTTCAAGCGTGGGTGAAGCGATATCGGTACGAAAATAGATCAATCTTCTTCGCGGGGTTTTTTGTTGTTGTTGTTTGCTTTGCTTTGGCGGCCGTTGGTGGCGATTGGCGTCGAAAGGGATTTCGGGAGGGATGGGGTGCGTGTTTAGGGTTACTGTTTGACCTCGTTCAAAAGTAAACAGCGATGGTGAAGGGAATTCCACCTTTAGATGCGTACATTCCGCGTCTACCAGCTGATGGAAGTGGAGGTTATGTTCATAATGGTTCCGTTGTAACTTAATTATATGCTTGATATTGGGGTAGAATTTAAACATATACTGGATAATCAAGCTGGGATTTTCAGTAGGTTTTCCTAGTAGTAGGACTGTTTCTTATGGCAAATGAACTGTAAATGATGGGAATTGCACTATTTAACACACTTTTTGGACATTCACATTGGAAAACCCTTTTGCGATTTTCTAAAAAGAGTGCCATATAAAGGAATTCCCATTATATGCAGTTAATTTCCCATAAGAAAGAGTCACGAAAGTATCCCACAACTAGTAGAACCTCTGAAAAACCCTGTAACTATTATTTATTAAAAATATTAAGTGAAATATCCAGTCATAATGTTTTCTGACTGCTTTAGCTCCATTACAGGGTTTCTTACGATTTATTAGTCAGTTCCCATGATTGTTTGGTGCGTTCCCACAATTTGTTGGTCGTATCCCATAGATTTTTGGTTCGTTCCCATAATTTATGGGTATTTTCCGATTGGATATCAATACAATTGGACTAAAAAATTCTGGGAAACGACCAAAAAATCGTGGGAACGCACCAAACAAATATGGGAATCCACCAAAAAATGATGCGAACCAACCAATAAACCGTGGGAAACTCTGTATTGATTAACATTTCTTTAAATTTATTACAAAGTTCCATTACTCTTGTAGTCGAAACCTTATGAAAGATTTATTTAAGATGTTTGGGCTACATACAACTAGGAACCAGATAAAACTGTGGCATCTCCAATTCTATAGAATACATTTAAATCAGTCAGCATGATTCCCTAAATTCTGCCGAATCCTTCTCAAACCATCCAAACAAGAATAGTAACAATTTGGAAAGCAACAACACTACTACTAATATTTTTTTCTTCTAATAAAAAAAATCATTCATAAAACCAAACAAACCCCTAAGCTGCAGTGCAAAAATACAAGTGAGCTTCAGTACAGTCACCCCGCAAACTTCCCTCCCACGGACTATTGGCGCTGACCGGTACGCCGTCTTTTAATAGGTCATGTGTGCAAACATTTGAGCTGTCCCCCTCGGGTGCGTTAGCAAGTGACTTGTGCGAAAAGAAAAGAAGGGAAAAAGGCAAACAGTCAGTGCAAAAATAGATTGGATTTTGCTATTCCCTCTCATGTCTTTTTTTTTTTGCATTTGTTTCACTTTCTCAACTCGCGTTTGTCCGCGTGTCCGCGCGTCACTTTCAATTTCCACGCGTACGAACGCCGCCCGTTCTTTATTGCGCGGATCGTGTACCCAGTGCGCTTGCAAATACACACACACACAAAAGCGAGGGGATTTAGTTTTGCGGAAACCCGGTCTGCACTAAGAAGCGGAGAAAATCGATTTAACGGTGCAAACGCTGCTCGGGTCGGTGAATGTGCATCGGGTATCAGACACTTCCAGGTTCTCGAAGGTCACGTGGTCCTGTACACCAGCCTGCAAGGCATTCTAGTGATGGGGGTGCCCAACATTGCATAAGGAGTTTGATGGAGTTCTGCTAAGTGCATTAAATCGGGAGCATAATACACGTGACCCACACGGGAGGTAGCTTCAAACGAATGTGCCACGTGTGCGTGTGTGGCAAAGTGTGATGCGGAACACCTTGCATTGGAAAAGCGATTACTGGAGTAATGATTCTACAAACTCTTCCCGTGCTGCTTCCCCTTGGCGAGACCGGTTGTAACCGACACTTGGCGGTTAGTGTGTGACCCGGTTTGGATTTGAAATAAAACTGCCTTCCCCGCAGCGGGCAGGCTCGGCTCAACCATTACCTACTCCAACTTCGAACACACGCGATGCTCGCACTATGCTGGCACGATACATAAATTACCGCCCGTATTAATTCCCCCGCCCAGGCGTGCCAGCGACCATTCATCGCGGTGTAATGGGATACGACAAACGTGTGTCTATTTAGGGGGAGTCGAAGCAGCACGAGACTCTTCGCTCAACCCGTATTACTGCTGCGACAACACGTAACTAACGACGAACGCACAAAAGACACTCAAGAAGTCACGCTGCTAATGGCGGCAAGCGTGTGATCCTTTAGTGCTACGATCATTCCAATCATGTTGGCGTAAATATCGCACCATCATAAAAACCCCACGGGCACACACCCACACGCCGAATAATGAAGCCACTTTTTGGCCGACGAGAGTGTGAAAAGCCACCCCAGCGTCTTAGTGTTGTGGCGGTTGCAAAACTATTCACACAACTGAAAGGGGCGGCCCCGTGCAAAAGCACCGCCAGATAATGTGAGCAAAGTGTAGCGAATTCGATTACAACTACAGCCCTCGGTCACGCTATCGGGCGCTCCACGGTATGGATACATCCTTCCAACCAGTCACACAGTGAAGAAGAATCTTCAAAGTGTTACTTTTTCTATGTTTTGCTTGCGCAGATACCTACACGGTTTCACCTTGAGCACAGTATGCAAAAAAAAAAAACAACTGCTCGCGTGTTGTCGCGTGTGCTTTGCAGTGGCATCAAAGCAGTCGTTGATTGATGAGCTTTTTCTACAAACGATATTACAGCGAAGAGGATAAAAGAGGATAACTGAACCTGAATGGCAACAATTTGGGCACTAAATCGTTTGGCAAAATGGGAAGCAATGCAGAGCAATGAGCAGTGCCAATGGGTCCAGTTTGAAGGGGGGAAATCCAAAAGGAAAATTGGTTTAAAACATGTGACCTTGAGGTATTGATGAGCTTAGTGTTGGAATGGTTGCGGTGAAAGTGCCGGCAGTTGGACAGGTTATATTTTCACCCATCTTTTGACTTTTGAGCCTTTCTAGACAGTTGTTCGTCCTTTACACATCGATGAGGATACTCTTTAGCAATGCTTCTGCAAGAAAAAGTCTCTTTTCAGTTCGTTATCTTAATAACAGCTTTAAATTGTATACCTTTAAGTGTCTAGCACAGGCGTGAATTATATATGCTCCACTAAAAGTCTTA
The DNA here is from genome assembly GCF_016920715.1 of Anopheles arabiensis. Lineage (NCBI taxonomy): Eukaryota > Metazoa > Arthropoda > Insecta > Diptera > Culicidae > Anopheles > Anopheles arabiensis. The sequence goes on along the minus strand of NC_053517.1, from coordinate 87,968,397 downwards.
CAGTCGCGTTTCCTAACAGTAATGCTCATGTAACTAGTCAAAATTGTTAAAAAATGATTCTGACATTGAATAAGTATATTCATTAGTCTTTAATGTTAGGAAACATATTCTTATTTGTACTTCATGTCGACACCCTAAACGTTTATTCAATCCAGTAACCAAGGCTTAGAACATTACAATCAAAAATTAATTATAATATTACTTGGGTTTCTGTCAATTTTTTAAAGAGTAACTGCCTGATTTTAAAAGCGCTGTGATGCTTCCTCAGATAGAAGCTAGCACATATCTGGGGCAATGCATAAGGCAATGCACACCTTATTGTTCCGAGTTAGGCTGAATGTTAAAAATTAAATATTTTTTAGTTATTTTCTGTCTAAATCATAGAGAAGAGGAAGCCTATACTTAAAAAAAAGAAACCTTACACTTGCAACTAAAAAAAATATTATTAAAATGTCTATTTCGTTTATGATTGGTTTTTATTTTCGCCTTGACAAAAAAAGCGATGGAGGCGCCTGGTGTGCGTTGAAATTGTTTCACATGCATAGCCGCATCAATACAAAGTAGTTTTTTTTACTCATTTCATTCCATTTGGAGGGCCATACCTAAAGGGCAATGACTTCAGCCAATAATTATCTCTATTATAGCGTGCTCTTTGCCCATTCCGTCCTTCGTCCTATCGCGCCTCCCCACCACTCCTTGCCAGGGGACTTACGGGGCAACAAACAAAAGGGGAAGCATAAAACAAAAGGGGTAAAACTCACTCACGCAAAACAAAAAATCGCGTCCCGTGTTCGCTTCGCAATAACAAAAATGGCAAAGAAATAAATAAAGTGTTAGAGTTTGCAACACAGACACCAAACGGTAATCAATAATCGACGCTTCCGAGTGTGACCTGTCGGGCGGGAGGAATGTGTACACCGAAGCGGAGGGGGAGAAATAGCAGGGAATGGAGGGGCTAGGAACCACTTCATTCGATGGAAAATTTCCAATCGGCCCATAGTTCGTGTTTTTGTTCCTGCAGCGGTTTTCGGCAACTCATGCCACTCGTCTCGCAAAGTTCCCTTGTTGGATGGATGGGAAAGAGAGGGGGGGGGGGTGTATGGAATAGCAAAATAACGCAAGGCGGATCTTGCATACCATCGCAGCGCTGGAAAACAAATTGCCGATCAACAGCAACAGCAACAACAGAACTGCAGGGAAAATCGAGCAAAGATTAAACCGGATCCCGCGCCTTTTAGGTGCGCAAGTGTGTTTTGGGGGGTCGATTTTTCGATCGAATCCACTGCCTATCCCAGTGGCATACATGCGTCATTCTACGGTGCTTGGCGTACGTCATTCCGGGGGTTGAATGTGAAAAACACACTCACACAAACGCACCATCTTGATCAAGCTGCTCGATTCACTTTTCACCCTGCCGAAGGGATGAGCGTGCAAACACGACACGGGCCGGAACGAAAATGGGCAAACGTTCTGGTGCACGGTTCCGGTGTGGGGTGTGGGAAAAAAAACGCGCAAACCGAAACACGGAGACACGTCGGTGTCGTGAGATTACCGATACGTGCTTTTAACCAAATTGACACTCTATCTAACCTACTTTACATATGTCTATTCGAATGGGGAACTGTCGCTGACAAGTGGAGCGATAGTTTATTGTTCCAGATTTGTTCGGTTTCATTGTTTGAAAATGTATAGAGACACTTCCCTTATTATCTTATTTCACTCATCTTATTTCACTTTCATTCATTTTTTCGAATTATAAGGGACTTCTTTTCAAAATAGTGTTAATCTTCACTTTTATGATTCGCAAAAACGCAATCAAATACCTCTGGTTTAACCACATAACGCCAAACATTATTGCTGTATAAATCCTTTCCCACGAACTTCTACTAATTCGACATAAAACCAATAAGATTTACGATGTGGCGAAAGCGAAGTTTGTTATTATTATTACCATTGGCGTTAAATTTGTAATTATGAGTCACATTTGTTGATGCAAAATACGATCATTACCATTGGCAATACCATTTCATCACACATTGGTGTGAAATAAAAGAAACAATTCGGTTGGTTTCGTTTGTTTTCCTCCTCCTTCTCCTTGGTGGCGACTTTATTTATACACCACAACACTATGGGCACGTTGGGAAAATAATTTATTCTTTTTTGGTGTGTACGTTTGCATAGTGGAAACGTTATACTTATAAGTATTCTTAAAGCCTTCTAATGGTTTAATATGTTTCGATCTTCGAGCAAAATAAAATGCACCATTGTCAATTAAATTGGTGTTGTCCCACAATGCCGTTAAACAGATGCTGTGCATATTTTTCAGCTTTTAAATCGGTTAAGACCGAACGAAACAAAACAGAAAGTTGAACGCTACAGCAGCGTCCCATCTGGTTATTGTTATTTCCCCCACCTGTGCAGCCCCACTTTGCTGGTTAGATTTGATTTATGGCATCGTTTTTTCGCATCTTTTTTGCCCTCGGTGTATCCATGCTACGGGACGAACTGCACGTGTGGTGCTAAAGAAGTGTATAACAACAACAAGCCACAACCATAAACCAGTACGTGACAGATGTTATCAAAACAGCGATGCTTGGGAAGGAAAGAAATAAATTCCACAAGCACAACTGCAATAAAGTTTTCGCTTTTGATTATTTTCCTGTGTTATTTGCGATTCGACAGTGTGAAAATAAATAAAACTTTCTACCCTTACTCCCCGATTTCAGCTGTACAGATGGATGGATCACCGCCGAAAACAAACCGGAAGGTACGGTTTTCTCTGCCCGAACCAGCCGTCCCGGCCGTACCCTCGACGACGCCCGTCCAGAAGCAGCGCATGGCCCACGGTACGATGCAGTACGTGAACGGGACGCTCATCAGCCAGTCGCAGCAAACCGCAGCCACCGCCGCCCAGACGCGGGCCCACCAATCGCTCCAAATAACGCCCACACCGACGTCCGCCACCTCCAGCCTACACGCCAGCTCGGCCGGCTTCAAGCCAAAGGAGCTCAACAACAAGATCGTCCTCCATCTGCGGCCCTCGGTAAGCTCGCTCGACAGTGGCAGTGAGCTGTCGTCGCCCAAGGGTTCGCCGGGCAGCTCGAACGAGGCGAAAACGGCACGCCAGAAAGCCTTCGCCCAGAAGGCCGGCAACAACAGCTCCGCGTCACTGTCCGGAGGCACCGGAGCGAGCAGGTCGCTCAAATCCTTGCCATCGATCAATCAAAAGTTCCCCAGCTCGGAGGACGTGAACAACAATGCCGGAAGCCGGCAGCGATCGGGCGACGATCTCGGCGGGCTGTGGAACCACCCAACCAAGAAGCCAACCATCATACTGCGCACGATCGCGAGCAGCGGATCGCAGACGCACCCTGCGAAGGCTCCCCTAACGGCGCGGACGCGTGCGAAATCGATGGGCAAGCTGCCGGGCGGTGTGGCTGGACCGGCCGGGCGACAGTCAAAGTCACTCATTTCGCCACACCTGGCACCGATGGACGGTGCGTTGGCGAGGGGACAGGATAGCACGACCCACGGCAAGTCGGGTGAGATGAACGGCGGAGGTGGTGACGCAAAGGATCGGCGGAATGAGGAGATCAACGTGTCTAGTATTATTCGACAGTCGGGACAGCCGGCTGGAAACGGGAACCATCGTTCGATGTACGGCAAGGGCGGACAGTTTTTGGCCGTGCCCGAGTACACCGATCGGTACGAGGGCATGGAGACGGCCGTTTCGGCCACGCTGAACGACGAGGAGGAGGACGAGTTTGAGGACAGTGAGCAGGACGGTAGTGGTGGTGGTGGTGGCAGCGGGACGGGCACTGGTGACGAACGGAACGGGACGACGGCCGGCGATCAGTCGGCGAATGGGAACGATTTGCTCAAGGGCGGCCTGGTGGACGATGGCAAGTTTAGGTGCGCGCGAGATACGAACCTGGGACGCGATCGTAATACGGCACAGTTTTGGGACTTTGTCGAGCGGTGGCGTACGAATCGAGCGCTGAAGAAGCTGGAAAGTGCCAACCATGAGCCGAGCGCACCGGTCAGTACAACGGTGCTAATGGGGTCGGACCGAGGCAAGCCGGAGACGAAAAGGTAAGTGGAAGTTACTGATTTAGATGTATTTGCAAACCGTTGGAAATGATCTGATTATAATATTGACTATGAGCAGTCCAATAGTAAACTTATGAGAGAACCATCTTCCTTTATTTAGCCATTTTGTTTACTAAACAATGTTTACTGTTGCCTATGACTAAGGTATATGTGATCATTTTATTAGCCTAAGTTTCACCAAAACTACATAAAATCGTAAAACAATTCATTATACAACGTAAATCAATTCGTAGAATCTCAACCCCTGCGAACGGCATGCACTTAAAGCTCGAAATATTTCACATCGGCTGCTTTGCAAGCTTTCGCAGACTGGCTCCGACGCATGAAACATTTCAATCCCTCGCGCACGCTCCAAATTGGTGCGATTTTCCCTCGCTAGCGATACTTTTTGTAAGTAGTTGCGACGGTTTTTGACGTTCCGAATGAGGGTTTGTGTGGGTTCAAGATGGCCGCCAAAAAGCACGCGCTGGTGTGCCGTTGGATGATGGAGAAAATTAAATGGCCATTAAATTAACAATTTTAAATTAAATTTAAAAATAAATACAAACTACCAAACCATTCCATCCACCTTCCCCTCATTGCCATATTTACATCTTTGCTCCGCCGTCTCACTTGCTATCGTATCAGCTGTTCCGGTGGTAGCGTTTTATGTACTGTCTTCATTCCCTGGTGGATTTGAGGCGCTGGGGAAATCGGAGAAAGCCGGTAAAGCACTTTTAATGATGCTTAAATACTAAACTCCTATGAAAACCACCAGCACTGAAGCAAGATTTGTATAATGGTCGTTGGTGTCGATGCTCAAGTATCTTACCATACGACCATTTATGATTATGAAATATAGATTTATATAGAAAAACAGTTATTTGGAAACGTTTTTGAAAGGCGTTGTGAGGGTTTTTGGTGAGTTCAAGAAGGCCGCCAAAAAGCTCTCGCTGGTGTGCGATTGTGTTAGTGGACAAAATTAAATTCTCACCAGCACAACGAAAGGCGAAAGTGTTCTAAGTGAAGTGGGAGAGGGAGTTACAAATGCTCACATCGAATCTAGCACTGCAGGCAAGCAAAGTACGGGTAGAGCAAATGAGCGAGATGCAGCGATAATCGAACGTCAAAAATCCGCACCATGTTGTACGGGGTTGCTGGCCGTCTGGCGCGTTTTAAAACAACCAGCCGAGCCGTTTGGCTCATTCACCGTCCAACAGCTCTTAGTGTACGGTCGTGCTCGTTCGCTCGTCTCCGTGAGTCGTTCCCTCGAGTGTGATTACGACGTCGTGCGTGTACGTTTGTGTGCAATTTATACAGCATTGGCCATTGTTTTCCGTTTCACTTCCCAATCTCCTGAACGCGGGCGTGCCGTTGTTTGTGGTTTGACTTTTCGAGAAAATCCACACCGCGGGCTAATAATAATCAACTTCCGCGGTTTTATTAGTTCACGAATTTCGTGTGTGTGTGTGTGGGGGGTGTGTGGTCAACTGGGGCGATAAATAATTCCACGAACTACCGCGTTTGTGCGTTGGCCAATAAGAAAAAAAAAAAGTTCGCAGAAGCTCCAGCCGACACCGACCGTTAGTTGCCGCTTTCGTACGCCTTTCTCCAGCAGCGCAGCTGAAACACGTGCGTCACGGTGTGTGCCGGACGCAGTCGGAGCGCAGCACGCCGCGGGCATAACAACACGGGCACTATAAATCGTGAGTTATATTTATTTTCAAACTGCACCACTGTGGTTCGCGGTGTATGCGGGCTGCATTAATTTGATGGTGAATTTTGAGCGAAACGAGCTCGTCGGTTGATGATCGATCGGGCGGCTGAAGCATGATCGGGGCATGGTGGTATCGGATGTGGTTGATGTTGATTCTTGTGTTTTATGAATCGATTACGATGTCTTTTATGGCTGATGGGCCACAAGTAATATTGTAATTTACATATGAACTGTGTTGTCCGAGGTAATTTTGGCTAGTTGCATAAGAATTAATTATAAAATCTGATCTATATTTCCAATTTTCTTTACATTCCTTGCACTACCGAGAATCACATCCTGCACGTGATGGCTTTACAGCTTCACCCATGGGACGTTCAATTACGATTAATTCTGTCCTTATTACACGTTCCATAATTATTCGGGTAACTCAATTTCCCCGATAGCAGCAATTACCCGCATATTTATCGTTGCACACGCGTGCTGCCGATATTAACGGTTCAATTTTCCATGCCTTTCTTTCTCAAAAAAAAACTCACCTGCTTAATCATTCAACCGGCGACCGGGCACGAAACAGATAGCGATCGATTTGGAAATGTTAAATCCGGGTGCAAATGTTCTGTCGGTTTCCATTTGCCCTTCATAGCTTTTCCCCCGACCGCACCTTGCGAGTGCAGAAACTCTTTAGCAACTCAAGGGTGCCCAAAAAAATATCAGCAAGCGAAAGAGCAACGGTGTAAGGGGAGAGCTACACACACACAGCACATAAATATAATTAAACGCCACTTATTGGGCCGCGGAAATGAATAGGTAAACAAACACGGACTGCACGCTGTCCGTTAAAAATATCAATCCAGCATCGATCCCCCACGAACGCTGTCTGGAAGGGAGGTTGTGGTAGGAAGGATCGGAGCAGGGTTTAAAAAAGGTGAAAATATAATACAGAAAAAAATGCCACACCCACCACGCTCCGCCTAACCCCCAAAAGTACGGCGGGAAGCGTAACTGACTGAGAGTGGCCGTGTGGCATTTGACATTAACGATCGGCTACCGAAAAACGCAACCTCATCCCACAGCCGAGGGCTGTAGTCCTTCGAAATGGAGGCGAAAAATTGGAACAAACATTCGCGCTTGGTAGGTCCACACACGTGTGTGTGTGTGTGTGTGTGTGTGTGTGATTTTTATTTTTGCACAGCAGCTTTCCCTTCCACGCCCTCCCAATTGGGGGAAGCAGGGAAATTGGGAGGAAAACTGTCATCACAGAAATGTTGAAATAAAAGACATGCATGAAAACGAACAGGCCGTGCGATGTGTTAACAGCTTCGGCAACCGTGGCGGCGGCGGCGGCGTCGTTGGCAGCCAGATCGATTTCGATAGGCGATTATGAACGAAAGCGTGCACACCGCGCGTCCCATATTATTTATGGCGATGGTTGAGGTGAGGAGTGAGATAATTAAAGGTAGAATAAACCACACAACACCGATAGTATCGTGATCATCATCATCATCCGGCAAAAAACACGGTAGACAGTGGTTACACCACCGCCGCTGTGAAACCTTGCAAAACTGTACAACGAGCCAAACAACGGCAAATTCACATAAATCAAAGTTGCTGATGGCGGATGTCTCTACAACTAGTAGTCTGTATCGTAAAAGTTCGCTCGTGCGACAACCGTTGCATATTGCAAGGCGTTTTTCGAGGTTTTGCCATCCAAAACACCGGAAGCGTCTGAACGAGATGGCCGGAAGAAAGTAATTATCAACAAGCGGGAGGTAGCAGTTTGTAAACACTGAGCTGCGTTGGTCGTATGGTAAACTTCTCACCAATCGTTGATTCCAAAGAGGGAGGGAAGTTGCTGTAAACGATGAACCCCCTCGCTCGATCGTTTTGCGATCGGGAACAAAGATATGTCAACTCAATTGCAGCTGGCAGGCGCTGAATGTGACTTGAGAAATGGGATTCCACGAGCCATCGGGTACGGCCAAAACACACACAGAGTAATTAGCTCCGACAGCTCCGGAGTTGCGTGATAAATAATGGACCAGATCGGTATCTGAAATTGACTCGGCACGCACCGCCCGGCAGCTTGTGCATATGCGGTAATTGGCAGCTGATAATACGCCCGTCAGTGCAACAAAGATTTTAGCCCAAACAGACCGAGAGAGAGAGAGGGAGATTGCTCCACCCGGCAGCTCGTAAATCAAAAGCTGGCCAGATTTGCAAACAAACAAGCATCATCGATCTGGTCGGAAACCTATCATCGAGCCCAGTTTTATGTTCGCCTACCAGAAGATTTGTTTGAGTATTTTGCGATCGATACACCTACACACACACACACACACACACACACGCACAATCACTTATCGCACACATTACTCAAAGCAGTCAAAGCAGCAGCTATTTACTTACAGCGCCACAGTTAAACACTGCACACAGATTCTACTACAAAATAGATAAATACTAACAGCCAAACAGGTAGCGCTACCTGTGCGAAAACTGTGGCGCTCTGTGGCGGACCTAGCGGGCGCTTCGGTGCGGGCAAAAATCCGCCGGGGAGTGAAGTGAACATTTTGACCGCCTCCCCACGTACGAAAATAAACAAACTCACTTGTTTTAGCTGCCCCACGACAGCTTTACGTGCGAGAATTATCGCCGGGATCTGCAGAAGAGGAAGAGTGGGTTGTTTTTTATCACTGCGCCAGCCTCTCACGCTAAGTGATCTTCAAAGGGGCTGTACCTTCCAGGCATGCATCTTCGTCTGATTTATCGTCCATATCGATCGATCGCAGTGGCGTTATTAATAGCAGTCCAGCAAGCGTTTAGTAGTTGGAACACGGAAGAAATGCGGTTCAGTTCTGTTCGACGTTGAGTAAAGCAGTGCACGGAGAGAAAACGACCAATTCCCCTCACAAGGTACAATCAATCAACGAAGCTACGGCGGCAGGAAGATCGCGCGCTGTACAAATTAAATTCCCTGTCAATTGACCCGCCACGAATCACGCCGAGTGGATTGGGTGCAATGGGTGGGTGATCTACAAAGTATGCTCATTGTCACTTCCCGTCCCGGCTGTTCAAACGAAGAAACAATTATATCTAAAGTTGCTTAAAACCGGCTGAAGGTGTGTGAGCTGGCAAGAAACTGGAAGCAAAATGTACCACCAACGAACCAACGGCAAGACCGCGTCGGTAGAAAGAAACGTTGTAGGATAAATATTTACCCACCAAAGAGATGAATGTATCGCACATGCCGGCACCACCGCAGCGTCTTCGGTCCGGCGGCCAGTTCGAGCCGTAGCGATCGGGCACCGTGATGACGTGTTTCGCAGCAATTTCGCTTGCAAAAGAGGGATGATATGGAGGTTTTTTTTAACCCCACCAGCACTCTCCTGGGTAGAACATGGATGGACCTATTTGTACAGGACTGGGGATTTTCGGGCGTGTGCTGCCGCGCTGGAAATGAAGATGAAAAATGGACACCGCTTCAACGCCTGTGCAAACTTGCCAACTCTACAAAGATTCGTCTTTGCCCCTTCCCAAGGGAAAATACAAGCAGATCGTGTGTATCTGTGTATCTATGTATGTGTCTGTGTTTATTGTGTATGCGGCAAGGACGTTAATGTTGTGATAATTTATCATACCGTATTTAAACTACCACTCGTGCACGAAATCTGTGTCGGGTTTCATTTACACAGGCGATAGAAAAACGCTCCACAACTAATGGTCCGATGTCCAGAAAAGCTAATTAAACATCAATCCAGTTGCTATTGCCAGTTTGCACATGCATACATCACAACCCTCCTATCTGGCTGGCACATCTTGCCTCATACAGTGTATTAGTTAATCGCCGCTGTTTCTTTAGTGACGTTGAGTGAAGGAAGGAATGGTTTGAAGTTTGATAACATTAACCGCTAGCACCGTTATCAGCCGAAACCGAAACCCCGCCAAGAGGTCATGCCGCAAAACTTTCACTATCGAATCGAATCAGCATTTGTGGAGTTGAAAGGGAAGGACATGGTAGTACCAGAGAGAAAGAAAGATAGAGATGTGGGGGGAGGGAGGGGTATAAAAATAAATAAAAAATAGCATACCTCCGAATGCCACAAACGTAAACATCGAACTAGTATGACTGCTACAGATTAGAGGTTAGAAGTGATTGTACCCTGCCCGTACGTACGACTGTACCGAGCGGTTACGAAATCTCTGCCCCAAACCAGTAGATTTGATGATGCGTCTCGGGTTCAGTTTTTTGGTCGTGTGTTTTGCTTATGGTTTTGCACTTTTTTGACCTTCTTTTTACAATGTTGATAGGAACTAAGACGCAATATGTGTGCTCTACGTCTTCAGCATTCGGTAGAGCATCAAATGGTCGAGATTCGAGTCTTGCAAGGCGGTGATCACTGACAGACACGTTTCGTGCGAACACGTTTCTTCTTCGTTCGCGGAAAACCGTAACCCATACCACATGTGGCTGCTGACGTCTCACCAAGTCATCCCGGTCCCTATCAGCCGACCAAACTTGATGGGAGATCATCAATGTCGGGAGATCCTATCCTCTGAAGATCGCATGTAAGCTGGGGCATTGATTTTCTTACGGGAAATTCAGACAAAAACGGTATCCATCATCGCACGCCGAGAAGTGTAGCCATCTGGTTGATCGATTAATAGGCTTGATCGAGCCCGATCGATGATGGATCCGTTGCAACACTGATCTGTAGAACATCGCTCTGGATTCTTGGAAATTTTTGACCAAACAAACGACCTACGGTGTGATGTACAATTGTTATAGAAATTCAGCATCTTTCAACACCATCCTAAACACGATCCCCTTTGTAGTAACGATCAAAGAAGATAATCACTGCCCTTGTAACCAATAGACGACCTATCCCGTTGTTCACAACCACTTGTTCACAAGCGTGCTATTATCGCTAATGCCATCTGTGGCATGTGCCGGGTGCGTACGATCGTTTTCGAGTAAGTGTTTAAAAATACTATTCCCCAAGCGTCATGTTTGCACTTCGGACGGGTGCCACTTTGCGCTACTACGCATCTACGCATCTTGAAGGCGCTCCAACCAGAGCGAAAGAGAACATTTTTGGTTTGGTGTTTTTGTAACACTTCAAAGAGATTCAAAGGATTTAAAAGGAATTTAGCTAGTGTACCGAACATCTGTTTCAACGTGTCGGTGCACGTAACGAGTTAAAAGTCAGTGTAAACAGCTATTTTGTGCTACGTGGTACACCTAGTGAGGGAAGTAGAACTATCTCTGGATGTAGTCGAACAGACGCGGTAAGCATTCTATTCTGTTAGTAAACGATCAAATGGATCATTGTACAAGCATTAAGCGTTGCACAAGTTATTGGATTAGTATTGCAATCATTCGCACCTAACAAGGTGCATTGAAGGTAAATTTCGACGACACCAGCTCCTCCTTGCCATGAAAGTCTTCCTTAAGCAGCGCTCATTAGTATGCCACTTGTACCACTGTGACCTCAGCCTAAGCGACTTACGTGTAATTGCGCTTGGCTTGATGGCTTGTTTGCTTTCTGACCCATTCGGCGTGCGTCTCGTCTCAATTAATGAGCCTATTAAAATACAAATCACTCATCAACTTCGCTCAACTGCTGGTAGGTAGAATGCGATGGCGCGGAGGGAGAGTTTCTGGAACGGCAGTACTTACAGTAGTACACTGGCCAGTACGCGATGGCACTGTACGCGCTCGCACCGGAAACGATGTACTTCCACGAAACGCAGCCCGCTAAGAGTATTGCGTCAGCAATGCACTTTACGGTGAGAGAGAAGAACTGGCCCTCTCCTCCTCTTCCCCGGAGGGAGGTGACATGTAACTGTGATGTTAACCCCGTGATTTGGTAGTGAAGCAACGCCGTCCGACGCGGTTGTGCTGCTGCAGCACTCGGTGCCCAAGAACTGCTATTTATATCGATTGATCGAGGGCAAGAAACTGGCGAAAGCAGCCGGTGCGTAGTTTGGGAATGTGGGAGAGAAAAAATAAAAACATGACATGCTGTGTGGGATACCCATGTGGGAAATGTTGTACTACTTTACTGCCCTCGCCGCAGCATAAACACCGCCCTTTTTGCCGTGTTGGGTGTGTGTGTGTGTGTATATTGCATGATTTCGTCGCCTTTTCACGTCTTGGTTTTGTGGAGCTCGTGTAAGAGATGCTGTTCGCTTGGGCAGGACCTAAATACACACACACGGGTAAAGCACACGCTGTTCGGTCAACGGCATTCGGTGTGAGCAACTCTGATGCAATGCTCCGTTTTGCGATGCAACACAGGAGGGAATATGCGAGGGGTTTACAAAATCCCTTCCCGAGTTGCCGAGTGACATGGGCCATTTGGAACGAAATTAAGCCGGCTGCAATGGTGCAATGGAGTTGGAGGGTACGTTGGGGTTTGTGAAGAGAAGAAATATTTCTTTTAAATGCCCTGAGCAGTTCCCGGGTCGCAATTGGGTCGAAAATTGACGTCATTAATTTATAATTGGGTGGTTTTTTAAAGAAACTAACAATCATTCTTTGAACCTTTATTGAAGATCTGTTTGTCAATTTTCTTCTTTCACAGTCCAACACTCAGCTCACGAATACGCGCCCTCAGGATGAGTCTCGAACAGGTGCCGACGGTGACGACGCTGCTGCGGGCATCGCGCGACGCTAACGAGTATCTGCTGAAGGAAGTGTTTCGAGACATACTGGAGAATGGTATCTCAAAGGAGAATCTCAACTCAACGGATCGCAGCGGAAGGGTATGTATTTCACGTTATTTTGAGATATTTAATAGAATTTCTTAAGAATGAACACAGCTGAAAACAAATATTACATAATAGTATCAATCAGTATAGCTTAGCCGGATGTATCTTTATCGACCAGTAGTATGGTAACACACATAACTTACCTTCAAGTGGTATGAAAATGCATCATTTTTCTTATTTGGCCTTGGGATGTAAATAAAGTGCAAATTATTGTCCTTTTCCATCGTGTCTATACAAGAGCAACGGCTCCAATGTTCCTTTCGTACGCCCGGGACACACTGCTGAGTGATAGCTTCCGTACGATTCAGGTTAATAATTGAAACTCTCTCAAACGAGCATAGCATAGCAACGAATTGGAGCGTGTCATCGGACTTGACAGGCTTGCATTCTGCACACAGCATCACATTTCTCTATCTGTAAAGGTACAGTGTTGTAGATTGAAATGTGTATCGTTTTGTTCTTTGCTTATATAATTGCGAGTGTGCTTGAAAATGCACACAATTCCAGTATACAACTGCTAAGAATTCTTGTTCAGTTCGCAATGAAATGTAGTTTTTAAAGCTAATGCTTCCTGGAAAAGCTTTGCCGGCTTTTGCCCGAGATTAATTAACCGTTCCACGGTATGCCGCCCGAGCCAGCTTGAGCTATTTGCAGCATTGACGTGATCGGCCGCCGCGCAAATCTTGACTCAATTGGAAGGTTTTTAATCACTTTCCCATTGCCGCATTGTGTCGGCGTGGATGTTTTCGTGGGGCATGGGGCACCAGATCGGTTAGTCAATTTAAACACACACGCCAGCAAACCAGATCATCTCGCTCGGCCATCCAAGTGAATCATCCGCGACTGACCATTGAAACATGACGCTTTTTGCTACTTTTACCCATCTGAGACTGTTTCATCTTGAAAAGGAAACCTTTCGGAAAGCAGTCATTTCCCGACAAACACACGCAGGGATAAACACACCGGAGACCATAATAGGTTGACCAAGCGCTTGTGCCATGAATTCTGCTCGGTAGTAAATAATTTCTCTGCTTTACAAACACGTGGGAAAAGGAAATTCGTAAGTCCACCTAGCAGCACCTATGCCACTGGGTTTATAGTTTTCCGGGGAGCTATTAAAAGGTACATAAACTCCACGGTGCAGCCACAAAGGACAACAAGCAACGGTGGCGAAACTGGCGCAAAACAACAATACGTTTACACTACCGTCCGGGTTTGGTGCGTTTGTTGTTCCATCCCGTCCCGGTCCATTCCGAGCGGTGATTTGTAAACTATTTCCACGTTGATCATAATGCTGCAGCAGCGGTGTGGTCGTTGAGAAGGTAGAAAATTTTAAATGTTAAACTAGACAAGACCAATATTCTCTAATGAATGCAACACTATACCACTGCAACGATCTATGCAAAACAACAACAAAAAACGAAAGAAAACCGATCGTTTTGTGCTCTTCACGATCGTGTAAATGGGGTTTGGAAAAGTCGGACGGACCCCCTTCCATCGCACTCGATGCGAACGGCGCAATTTGTTTACGCTGTTGACGGGCGTCACATTTCCCACCTCCCGCTGGCGGAGGAACGTGTTAACGGGGTCCCGCCGGTCCGGTTAATAATTGTAATCCATTTCGTGCTCGACAGATGAAAGAAAGGTTTTCCCCCGACCGGGGCAGATCGCAAATCGTGTTTGTGTTTTTGCTGCCTGTAGGTGGCATTTATTAGCTAGTTCCCCCTGGCACAATTGAAGCGACAGGACGGTGGCAGTGGAATGCATTAAAATGCTTGGATTTTGTTGGTTTGGCCGATCCTTTTTCCTGTTTGTTTTCTACGCCACAGTTCGTGCTGTTCGTGCACCAGCGTGTGCCGTGTTATGAGCGGAACCATGTACATGTTGTTATTTTGCAATATTTTGCCAAACCTTGCCACGTGCTTAGAAAAATTCTACATGATTTCAATACAACTGTAACGCTTTTATTATAAGTTTGTTATTTATTCGGTTTTATTACCGGCAATTTGATGTAAATTATGGTTCGAATATGCTTTTGTTTTCATAATATCGCTAGCAACGACCTTTGATAGAAGACGAAAACCTTGATAATTTTATTTTCAAATCTCGTCATTTCAATCACGACTCGTCTATACAATTTGACCTTACGGTTGTAGAAGCGATTTAATCCGGTTTGGCCTTCTGGTCTTTTCTATTTATAGTAAATGTAAATATTAGGCTTAACGTGTCTGTACATTGTTGTTTCGCGAGAGACTATATTTTTGTCGTACTCAATCGAGCACATTGTAAACTATTTTCCAATTCTATAAAAGATTATCCAATGGTTTGCATTTAAATAGTACCTAAAATTGACAGAAACTTGACATACATCGAATTTTGATCGCAATAATTAGTATGTTGATCGGCTGCAAAACACCTTTGCCTAACCTTCTGCGTGTCGCAACGTGACAGCTGGCTACTTCCTATACTCTGCGGTCCAACTTCCGAGTACACCGGGAAACGGTGGTCGGTTGGTCCCAGTTCGTGTTTGTTTGGCAATCGTAAAAATAATAAATTCACCCCATGTAACTCCATACATACGTGACATAGCGTGCCGGTACGTAGAGGTCTGATCGTTTGTCCCTTTCCCGCTACTTCCAGACGGCCATCTCGTACATCTGCTCAACGAACTTAACCAACTTTTTGGAGCTGTTCCTGCAACTGCCCGGCATCGATGTCAACAAACCGGACAACGAGGGCAACACGCCGCTGCACTTTGCTGCCCAGGCCGGTAAGTGTACGGGGAGGAATGGTTTATTAATATGCAACATGTTCATGTTTCGAAACTTTTGAAAATATATGTATGCAGAAGGTGTTGGTTTATAATGCATCAAGTGCGTGTTGTATGATTAACCTTCTTTGAGGTCATTGGCCATAAGGAACGGTGATGTTGGTTGCATACACTACTGGCAGTATCAATTGAACACTGAGCAACTGTCTAAAATTAAATTTAAAATGAATTTGGATCCTTGGAATCCTCAGAGTTGAGTCATTGGATCCTCCAATCAAAAACTGGACAACTCAAATCCAAACTAGCTTAATGCTATTTACCCGCTTATTTCTTCCCACACACACCAGGCCTCTCGGACGTGGTCAACATGCTGATCACCAAGTGTCGCAGCCTGATCATCGATCCAAAGAACAACCTCGGATTTACGCCGCTGATGAAGGCTGCCCTCCAGGGCAGGACGCGCTGCGCCAAGCTGCTGCTCTTTGCTGGTAAGTGTCAGACCGGTGAGCCGTGCGTTATTCGGTGAAGATATTTTCCATTTACCTTTCTTGCTGTTCCCCCCCGACTTGCGGCGTCCGTGTTTTTCCGTTTGCTTTCGTCATTACGTGTTTTCCCTCCCTCGGACAGGGGCATCGCCAGTCGAAACCGATACCGGACGAGGATTTAGGGCGGAACAGTGGGCACGCTTTTGCGGCAGGTAAGCAAAGGAAACCCCGTCCCGACAGGCAAGCAAACGGGATCTAATCATCCTGAGTTGTTTTTCTCTTTCCCTCCCTTCTCCGTTTTTACATCATCACCCGACAGGCACACCTGTGCCGAAACGATAGAACAGTGCGCCCGGGCCCGACTGCTGGACAAATCGACACCGTGCGGTCGGTGGTCGCACGACATCAACCTACCGGTGGACAAGAATGCGCTCAAGGCACGCAGCTGCAGCATTACGCCACAGCCAACGCAAAATGGTATGTTTCCAGTGGTCCATCCTGTCTGGTGCTCGAGGTGGTCTTACCGCATCGGTGTTTCGTTTCATTTTTGCAGGCTTTCGCTCCAAGTTCCGCAAAGTATTTCCGTTCAACTTTAACTCCTCCAAGGACACGAAGGCGGTCGTCAGCAAGGAGGGCGAAGAGAACTACACCAAGGATCTGGTCAACTACCTGAAGTCGGCCACACTGTGCGTGAGTGGTCCGGCACTATCCGCCAATCGGAAGATCATACAGAGCTTGATCCGACCGTTGGAAGTACCAAAGTAAGCGTCGACAGAGCCAAAAAAAAAGGGAAATCGCTTGTGGTTTAGGTACACTGTGTTGATCGGATGACTAACAACCGCTGTACACCAAACGCTGAATTCATTCGATTGCCAAGCTAACTAACCCCCCTCTGAATTGACTAACTCGTCCTTCATGCTTTCATCGAGGCCGTCCTCCGCTAACAACAAGGCCAGAAAAGACCTGCATGTTTAAAATTTCGCTTTACCTTATTGGCCAAACTCATCCAAACCATCGGAAGAAGGAGAACGGATTAGCCACATTGTCCTGCATGCGCTTCGGGAGGCGTTTGGTTTTTGAGGGAGGTGGTGGTTGAGCAGTTTAAGATTGACCCATCTTTTTAATCCCTGCTTCATCGTAGACTTGAGGTGACGTATGCAAACAATAATGCACTCATCAAAAAGTATGAAGCATCGCTGGAATCCAACGGATCGGCCGAAACGGTGCGGCGTGCTTCAGTGGATGGCAGCACCACCGACAGCCGGAATGGAACGCCATCACACTCGCCGGTACCGGTCAGGGCGAAGGTACGGAACTAGACGAGCTCTCCAGACCTGTGTGTGTCTGCGTGTCAAACTGTACAGAAGAGATTGAGATATTTAGTCTTCTAGAATACATGCATAATGCGCACGATATGGCGATGAAAGCTCTCTGTTGATGCGACATCTCGTCCTCTCCTCAATGGACCTTCCATCCAACGGGGATGGTAGTTTGTATCGATCCTTAAGGTAAAAGATGCAATGATTCGAATGTGAAGTAAATGTAACACCCACTAGCATTTAAGTGATCTGTCCACAGGTGCGAGGATCATTAGTGTATGAATGGAAAGTTAGAAATTATCTAAAAATACATAGCGATATGTTATATGTACGATGTAAAATACAAGCTGTAAGGGAGGGGGAAATACCCTTCAACAGTGATAATAATTAGATGCATTAGAATAATCGATCGTCAAATTGAACAGTGAAATAAAGTATATTTTAACAACAATGCAGGGTGAAAACAGCAGTGAGATTTTGTTACTTATAATCTTTTTTTTTAGTTTATTCGACGTTCCAACTCTTATACATATCGAGTGAGGTTCAATTCCCGGCTGTTTCCTTCATCATTCCTGAGTAAAGGATTGAAATTTAGTTTTACTTAGTACCAGGAGTTTGTATGTAGTGCAACCTTGTCCATGTCTTTTACGTCATGCAAAACGGAGATACGGCAATTTCAATTTTTCGACCATTCATCACTAATTAGTCGGTCTAGGTCTGCCCTTACTTCTAGTGCGGTTTGATATCAGTGAAGTATTGATTTACTCCATATCAGGATGGTTAGTCCATGCGGTGCTTGATCTCACGACGGGCATATTATTAAGTCGACTATGTTGAGACATGTATCATGGGACCGGCTGTCACTACTCTGCGATAATAATAACTGCCAATTCGAATGTCGTCAGTCATCCACGCGACCATGCTATGTATGGACGTGTAATTTCAATATAACTCTACTAAACTGAATGTTTATTTCGATACATTGAGAAAAGTATTTTCTTTACTTTGAGCCACTTATCTTTTCGAGTTATCCCTTTTATTATTTCGAGTTATTCCCGTAGTTATTCGACAAAATGGCAATCATTTCGTAACGAACAAATATTTCAAACGTGAAATATTTCACCACCCGCAAACGTCATTCATGCTAAACTGTCAAAAAGCAAGCAAGCAGCAGCGCACTATTAACCTTGGTTTCACCAAACGATACCTCCCGTACTGTTGGTGTGTGCGTGTGTGTGCGTGAGCTCGCTGTTTTGTCAGAACGGGGTAAAATTAAAAACAAAAAAAAAACCCTCAAAGCAAACCTCAGGCGTCGGGGCTGGAAATTTTTCGTGTCTCGTTTGGAAAAGTCGAATGAAGTGCCCGCGGGCGTGTGTTTTGTGTGATTCCGGCTTTCGATGGATTCTGTCGGTGATGGAGTTGCGAGATGTGTTGTGCCGTACCGTGCATTGTTGAACGAGCCGAACCAATAGTCGGTGGTGGTGGTGGTGGTGTTACTTTTGGTGCTAGTGCAATTGATTAGACGCTTCCGTTTCTTTTTTCTTGCTTCTTCGCTACTGTTAAGGTGGTGGGGGCGGTTTGTTGTTGCGTTTGATCAGACAAGGGCCTGGCTGGCAGCAAAACTGTGTATCGTTATTGTTGAATTGTTTGTGGGCAAGCATTTGCAAAGTGCATTATTTGTGTGTGACGCGCTTGTGACAGTCCTTTTCCTCCCGCTGTGTGTTTGTTCGCATCAAGTGAGCTTGGCGGGTGTTTGCTTCGTAGGTAACAGTGTGCGCGCGTGTAATTGTGTGCGTGTGTGTGTGTGCATTTGTGGAGGGGTGGTAGTCGCCAAAACGGCATGTGTTGATGTACAAATTGTGCAAAAAAAAAAAGATGATAAACAACAAAGCGAAAAGAGGTTAACCTAGCGCGGGAAAAGTGCGGTATCAGTTGTGGCGCGTATCGCGCTGTCTTCTAGTCATTTACACCCAGCACAGTCCCGAACGCACGGTGGTGCTGCTCCGCTAGGGGACGAATGCTGTGGTCGCAGCGGTCGTCCGAACCAGAACCATTCCAGTGCAGCAATGGCCGAGTACAAGAAGGTTTACTTTTCCGAGCTGTGCCGCCTGTGCGCGAGCAGTAATGTGGCGCGGGTGGGCATCTACTCGGAGGAGGGCCGCCGGAAGAAAATACACAACAAGATTACCGAATCTTTGCGTATAAATGTAAGTAAAGTGCTAATTTAAGTGCCTACAGATAAGTAGCACTGAGCTAATGCAATTTCCCTTTTTTACAGATCAACGAGACGGATCGTCTGCCGAAATCAGTATGTACCGCCTGCCTGAAGCAGGTGGAAGCGCTCGAAGAGTTCCGCGAAACGGCCGTAAAGGCGCAAAGCTTGCTGGAAAGCTGTCTCAATTCCCCGAGCGTAGAGAACGGTGGCGAAGTTTACATCCGCGATGTAAAGGCGAAGGAGCTGCCCCAGACGGTGGCACGGCCGCAGACAAGTGTGGTACATATCTCACCCTCGGTGCCGGTGGTTAGAACAGCGCAAGCGAAACAGCAGCAGCAGCAGCAGCAACAAAAACAACAGCTGCAGCGGCAACAACAGCAGCAGCAGCAGCAGCAACAGCAACAACCACAGCAGCAGCAGCAAAGACAACAGCAGCAACAAATAAGTACCACGGCGCCGATACTGATAAACAGCGTGCCGAAAAGCGTGGTCCAAACGGTCAACGGCAGTACAGTGGGCACGGTGGTGAGCAATGCCGGCACAGCCATGCCAACGATTTCGCTAACAACCGTACAGCAGCCGCCTGCTCTGATGGCAGCAAACACCGGCAGTGACTTTCTCAGCTCGATCATACAGGCGGTTGGCATCAAGACCGATGGAGACAATGCTAACCGAGCGGTGCAGGCGACGGTACAGCCACAACAGCTTCCGCAGTTAAACCAACCGCAAATGCTGACCATCCAGAATCAGCAGCAACCAAACCAGCAGTACACGATCATGTTCGATGGGCAGACGACGATAAAGACGAACAACAACGTGCACTACAAGCTGGAGAAGGGTGCCCTCGTGCCGGTTACACCGAAACCGGCCGACGCACAACCGCAGACGTAAGTCGGATCTTGGTTCCACATTGCATTCGTCATGGATAGGCAAAAGGTTCATCTAACAAGGGTTTTTTTTGTTATCTTTTCTTACAGCACCTTTACACAGGTGGATGAGTTTATAAAAATTAAAGCGAGTCCACCGAAAGCGGTCAAGCGTGATTCTACGCAAAGCCTGAAGGTGAGCGGTTTAAAGCAAAACTAATAATTTTCCCCAAAAAAATGTTTCCTTCATGTGCAAATCCCATTTCCTGCCCGCAGACTGACGATGCGAAAAAGAGACGAATCATACAGATCGTCAAACACCAGTCACCGACCCAGCCGTCGCCGCAGAAAGTGACCCCCAGCGTCGGTACCTTTACGATCGAGGCACCCACCATCACGTCGCCCGTTGCAGCCACGCCCGTCTCCTCGTCCGGCATGCTCGTGTCCGGCAGCAACGCGACGGGAACGATCTACACCAGCACACCGCAGAAGACGACGTACGCTTTGCCGGAAGTGAAGATTGTACAGGGCAACAACAACAGATGTATTGTGCCGATCGTGGTAAAGAACGAGAGCGCCACGGTCGATGCTGGTGGGGCTGTCAGCAATGCGACCAACGTTACCGTCACCGGCCAGCAGGTAATAAACAGTGCACCGCAAAACCAGCAGATACAGCTGTACATGAAGGTCGAAACCGGCCCGGACGGTGTCGTGCGGTTGGCACCGGTGCAGCATCCACCGCTAGCGATGCAGCAAACGGCCATTCCGCAGTACGGTATGGCGACCATTGGTACCGCCGCCGCCGGACAACCGGTCACTGCGACTATGCCACCGATGACGATTATAGGGCAGAGCCAGCCGATGGTGCAGGCGCAGCTGCAGGGCGGCAATTATGTGACGCTAGTGGGAAAGACTTCCACGCAGCAAACGCAAACGCTCACGGACGCGAATGGGCAGCAGACGAGCGTTGTCATGACGACGCAGGTTCCACAGGCAACGCTGCAGCCGATACAGCAGCAACAGCAACCGATACAGCAGCAACAGCAGCAGCAGCAACAAATGCAACAACAGCTATTACAACAACAGCAGCAGCAACAACAACAACAGCAACAACAGCAACAACAGCAACAACAGCAACAACAACAACAGCAACAACAGCAACACCAGCAGCAGCAGCTACAACAGCAGCAGCAGCAGCAACAACAACAGCAGCAGCAACAACAACAGCAGCAACAGCAACAACAACAACTACAACAGCAGCAGCAGCAACAACAACAACAACAGCAACAGATACAAACACACATCATTAAGAAACCGCAGCAAACCACCAACGTTGCCACGCTGCAGAACCAGCAGCGTACCATCATATCCCTCTCTACCGGCAGCAGTGTTACGGTCCAGAAGCAAGAGCACCGAACGGTCGCAACACCCCGCAAAGCCGCTCCACCCCGCCAGCCTACATCGACCCCGCCAAAGCTAGCGCACGCCTCCACCGCCCCCAAGCAGACCGCCGCAACGAACGGTCAGGGTGCGAGCAGTCATAAAGCGTCCAGCAGCAACAACTCCGCGCAGGGTGGCAAAGCCATCATCACGACTGGTCGTGCTGGTCACGTCATCACGTCGACAACCAACAACAACAACAACAACAGCAACGCGTCATTAAACAACAGTGCGTCGAGCGATCACGATAGCAGCGGCAACGAAAACTCCGAATCGGAAGCGAACCGCAACGCCCAGTCGCTGATGGCGTCGCAGCAGATGAGCGCCATCTCGGCGATGTCGAGCAAGCAGGACGCCGTATCGTCCGATCCGCAGGCGAAAGCCGGCGCTGGCGGGGGCGAACGGGGGCCGGTGGCCCGGGTGGCCGCACGGCGGGCGAGGTCAGCATAACGACGTGTGACGTGTGCCGGAAGACGTTCGGCCGGAAGGAGCATCTGGTGCAGCATCTGAAATCGCACATCGGGCTGCGGCCGTTCAAGTGCGATTCGGAGGGCTGCAACAAGAGCTTCAGCCGGAAGGAGCACCTGCTGCGGCACACCGTCTCCCACACCGGGCAGAAGATGTTCAACTGTGACAAGTGCCATAAGCTGTTCTCGCGCAAGGATAATCTCAACAAGCACAGAAAGTGAGTACACGGGCTTTCGGTGGACGGGGCGGTGGACTTGCTGGGCCGGCGTTACAATAGCTGTATTTTCTTTTTTTGCAGGACGCATCAAGACCAAGGCAACCCGGCGGCGTACAGCTGCAATGTGTGCAATAAGGACTTTTCGACCAAGAGCCAATTTCTGAAGCACAGGGACACGGATGGCTGCTACGAGGAGGAGGTTGATACGCCGAAGGTAAGTTGTTTTTTCGGATCATTACTGTGGAGCAGTTTAGAAGAATGCATTTTGCTCACTGTTTCAGCCGGTGCCACAGAAAAAACAACCACAAACGGTCAAGCAAGAGCCGAAACAGGAACGGGTGAATACGGTCACCATCCTCGAGACGAAACCATCGCAACCACCGCCCTTAGCACACGTACCCGTCACGAATGTCACCGTCTCCTCCGATACGTCCCAACCGACGACGATCGTGCAAACCGTTCCCATAACCCTCTCCCAAGTGCCCAACTCCACGACCACGATTCAGTTACCCATTCCTGCGCAAGTTCAACAGCTGATACAGCAGCAGCAGCAGCAACAACAGCAACAGCAGCACCAACAACAGCACCATCAGCAACAAAACGGTACAACCACACAGCAGCAAATATTTACCATCCCCGCCCATATACCCAACGCCAACGGGAAGCCGATCATTCACCAGCTGCAGATCGCACTGCCGAGCGGCGTGACCGGCCAATCACTAACCGTGTCCGGCACCAACACGGGCAACGTGCAGACGATAACGAACGCACAGGGCGCTACGCTGGCCAACCTGGGCGGCCGGGCGACAATTATAAACTCGGTGGACGGCAACACGGTGTACACGCTGCCGTCGAACTTTGTCTTCGACACGTCGCCGATCATCACGACCAGCCGGCAGTCGTAAGTGGGCGGCGGGTGGAATGGTTGAATCTCCCGCACGTTCGTAGTCAGGAGGAGTATGGTCTCTCTCTCGCTCTCTTTCTCTCTCGTTCGTTTTGCTATCTCGTTTCTATGTGTACAAGCATACATGTTTTGGGCTAGTTGGTGCAAAATGCAAGGAAAGAGTTATTGTAATTAATGTATTATTAGTAAGATTGCAACACGTTGCGCACGACTTTTTAGAGATTTCAACGGTAGAACGCTACTTAGTGGGATGAGCCACTGGGGAGGTGTATTTTGTGTAAGATATAAAATTACTACAGGCTAACAGTCAACGGAACGCAATCTACCACACACACACATTAAGAGGAGCTTTGTGGTGTATTTTAGAGTGAAGGTTTTCAATCAGCTTAGGCGTTGCTTATGCTTATTTTTATCCACCCTTCAAAAGAGACTTAGATACAAACCATTGCATTTAAAGAACGACTCGTGTTGCCATCTTGCCCCGTACAAAAAATGCGCTGCGTTGGTTGAAGCTTTTTCGATCATTAGTTGATCCGTTTCGCTTCTTCTATACGTTAGTGTGTGCATGTTTTTTCCCCTGTGTATGTGTGTATATGTGTGCTTATATACGTAAACTGTGCGTATGCATGTACAGTAAGAGTAGGATGAAAGTAAGGTGAGGGTTAGGCAGGCATTTTACAGATAGGACTTTTAGAGCAAGCCAACAAGCCCAGTTTTATTTAACAGCATTAGTAGTGTTCGGCACGTAAGGATAGCAAATAGAAGGCGTAAACCACAGAAGTAGAAGCTAAGCTATATGAAGAGAGAGAGAGAGGGAGCATTGACAAATCACCGACATTGTGCTTTGTTTGGCTTTGTTTTACGAGCTAATTTGCTGCTCATTCTGTTGTACACATTACCGCAATGATTTTATGCTATGGAATAAGTGTGTTTCTAATTGGCTGTATATTTTTGAAATTCTTTTTGTGGGGTTTCCTACCCCGCACGCCGTAAATTATGGTCGCTTCTTAGTCGTACATGTTCTATTTTTTTTTTCATTGTTTTGAAAAATTGTAAATTTTATCGACCGACCACCAATGTGCCGATCGAAACAGGCAGGTGCAACGTACTAAGTAAAGCTAATCGATTAATGTGTAGATTAATTTATTATCATCTGTAATCACGTTTAGAGCGCGGTAGGAGTAGTAGTAGTAGCAAGGGGTTAAATAGGATGCCCGTTTGATTGCCGGAAGCGAAACGATGCGAGATCTCGGGGAGATGCGTGATGCTCACGCGTTCGCGCGTGCGCTTGTCTTCTCCTCTTCTCAGACACCTTGCCAGCCAAGGGGGTCGCGTGTGACGGTGGCGTTAAAAGAAAAGTATAATTATTACTTTGTAAGTGAAACCAAATATATGTACCTAAAATGTACGGCAGCGGTTTTGCGTTGTAGGAAAAGGCGTAAGCGAAACATCCGAACAGTTTGGCTTGGTTTAAAACGTATCAGTGTGGACCAGAAAATGGGGACAGTTGTTCAGTGTGCGTACCAGCTGGTTACATTCGTCCGACGCTGTCCAGTACTGGGGTGGACAATTCTGAGCAGGAAATGGACAATATAATGCATTTATAAGCGAATGTGGATGTATTTGGGACAGGTACGTACCCGATACGTAACGGCAAAAATGCAATCTAGCAGAAGCCGCGGCGTTGAGGTGCAAGAGTCCGTCAAATTAATTACGGTTGGGTTCTGTAGAAATGAAAACGATCGCGATACGATCACAATTGCATCTGTTGATGCTTACGCTGAGAGCGACTCACCAAAAAAAGCTCATTGCATGCGCCGATGGCGTACTGAATGCGCTTCGTTAGCGTACTATCCTCGCTGGTGGCGTTGGTCAGCTGTTTCATTGCCGTCTCGAGCTGGAAATGGCCGTCCACCAGCATTTCGGTCCGGTTGAGGACACACTCCGCACGACACTGCCAAAACACACACACGTTCTAGATGATGTTTGAATCATTTAATAAGACTTTGCTTTGGTTTTGCTCACATTTTCACCTGCCAGAGCGATCGTTGACAGTGGAATCTCGAGGCACGGTTCCACCACGTCCGCCGGTAGCAGGTACGGTATGCTGCAGCAGGTCCGTGGATCGGTCAGGTTGAATGTTTCGCCGCAGGAGCGTACTGGTGGTGACGTCTTTCGAATGGATGGAATGCTTAAGCATTAACCCCGGAGTGTAATATCTGCACGTGACCACGTGACCTACCTCTGGCGGTTGTTGGTGGAAGCTAGGAAATGGTTCCAATTCTACCAAAAATCCATCGATAACGTTTCGCTGCAGGCAAACTGCTGCCCATACACATATTGTCAGCTGCATTTTTACCACCACCGGCACCCGGGACTGTACATTATTTAGAGACGGCAGCTACAGGCACAGTAACCGGTAGATTATATTTTAACGAGAGTGTTTATTATTTGCTAATGATAAGGAGCGCTGATAAATTGCCTTGATTTGCACATTTTGAAAAAGTTTGCAAAAACGAATTGTTACGTTTTGTGTTGCTTTATTGGGGAATGCAGTTGGCGTTACATTTTATTTCTTTTTCGCTGCGCAAATTATTCAACTCTCTCGCGTCAGATGTCCCATATGTGACGAAACAGGTAGTAACAGTTGTTCAGCGCTACCACAAACTGGCCACACCGATCGTTCTGGTAGTTCCAGTAGATGTCCGGACAGTCCTGTTGGCGGTTTTTGTGTAGGTAAATTATTTGGAGCTGTGTTAATATTTCTATTGCAAAACCATACCCTGTACACGATCGAGAAGGTACACTGAAGAAACCGGAAGGAGGACGGAATACATTGGGGTGATATTAAATTTTTCGCCACATCGCGCAGATAGAACGTGTCGGCCTGTGGGCACAGAACAGAGCTAAAGCTTTGTCGTAAAGTGTTGTGTGTCCCTCTGCTACCTTACCACTGTTATCATGTAGCACTTCTTCGAGGCCACCTCGATGACGTGCTGCCAGGTGAGCGTATCGTTCGGCACCTGGGTGGAGAGTGCCTTCACCGCCTGCTCCACACGAAACTGCCCGTTAAATAGGATGCCCGTTTCGTTCAGTGCACACTCGGCTATACACTGTCACGGGTTGAATGGGAGGAATGAATGAGGGAGAACTAGCAAAAACGATCACTTCAACTTCAACTTCTTTTTTTACGCTCACATTTTCCGGCAGTGGGTCGGGTACGCCCGGAATTGCGGTTGGTAGCGCTCGCGCTCGGCAGGTCTCGATCACTTGCTCCGGCAGCAGCCGGGGCATGCTGCAGCACTCGCGATAATTGACCAGCCGCTGCAGGCAGCTGCTTTCGCTGTACTGGGGATGATAAAGTGGCAAAACAATTCTTACACCGTACTGGTATAATTTTTGGCTTAAGAAAATTAGTCCGTTACCCTAGTGTCATTCACTGCAACCGATAAGTTGCATGAGATTATGACAGTAACGACTACTAAGCAACACGGCAGCATTACGCGTTGAGGCCACTTGACCAGCTCGTTACTGACTAGTCGAGGGCGATCGTTGGTGTTACCCTATTTTCTCCAAAAAACCGTCACAACCATCATTAATTTCGAATTATCTGGCCCGCTTTAAAGCACAATGCTTTATTTCATACACAGAGAAAAAACTGCTCCCCTACAGCGCATACACACGCACGTAATCGACGGTCAGCTCCGGTTCGGTCCAGGTGCGGTACCACGTGTTGCGGTTCTGGTAGAAGAAGTATTCCGCCTTCGGGCTGGTGTTGTTCCACGGTTTAGCCGTCCGCGACGGACCGGTTAGCGAGTGGTCGGGAAAATCTTTCACCCCACCCACACCCACACCGAGCGATACGTAAAACTGGAAATGGAGAAAATTGGCCCTGTCAGCTCCAGATGAAACTTTGCGTCCGATCCAACCTGCTTACCTCCCGATCGAACGGTGCCAACGGTGCGTCCGCACTCCACAGGTTGGCCTGCGTTAGGTTGTGCTGCTGGGCGTGCTGGCGGAAATTGGTGCGCAGCGCACCGTACTGGAACCCATCCACGGTGAGCAGTATTTGTTCCGGCGTCCAAACTAACCCGTACACGTGAAACTGATCGCCAAAGTGCTCCTCGTTCAGGTTGGAGCGCAGAAAGTCGGACCGCACTGGTCCGGTGTTGGTGATCAGCACTCCGCCCCGCAGCCGGTGGCCATCGATTTGTCTACCGTCGGCAGCCGCTAGCATACGGTTTGCGAGAATGTGCGCTATCCACATCTGGCCGGAGGCGTAGTCCGCATATCCGTAGTAGTTTTCGTACGGCTGGAGGTAAAGCTCTGATAAGCGAGAAGAGAGAGAGAGTAGGAGAGAGAGTCGTATAATAATAAATTCTATCATCCGGCGGTGCGTATGAGCGTATCCTTACGTGGAAAAATCCAATCTCCCTTCGGCAGCTTCGCCCGTATCTCGACCCGTCCGTAACGGAAGCGGAAAAAGTGTTTCGTGTTCAATTTGGCGGACACCACGGGCGGTAGAATCGTCGAGCGAGCCGCTTTCCGTTGGCATTCGTACGGATTGTTGGTGGGTGAGGTGCAGCTGTAATGGTGAGGGAGGAGGGGGAAATGGAAACGGCAGATGAAAAACCTTCCCTGTTTGTGTGACACGTACCGGTTGCCATGGGCCTTCCTGGATC
The DNA here is from genome assembly GCF_016920715.1 of Anopheles arabiensis. Classification (NCBI taxonomy): domain Eukaryota; kingdom Metazoa; phylum Arthropoda; class Insecta; order Diptera; family Culicidae; genus Anopheles; species Anopheles arabiensis. Next base: position 87,940,457 of record NC_053517.1, on the reverse strand, counting down.
AAAGCCACCGGCTTCTTGGAACGTGTGAATTGACGTTTGTTGAAGCGTCCTTTGATTAGTTTGGGGTTTTTTTTTCTTCTATTGACAGCAAACCATCACAACTCATCATGCGGTTGATGAGGTTCTGGTTTGCGGTAAGTGTTGCTCCATATCAGCAAAGTCTCGTTTTTAGTGGTAATTCTGTGTGATATTGATGAAAAGTGCCCTCAAGAAGTGAGCTTCGTAGAACGCAAGAGCAAACATCAAGACGGGCAAGTGTGCATTGTGACTTCCGCACAGCATGATTCCAGCGACCGAAAAACATGACCCTTGGGTGATAAGGCTTAGGAGGTGTAGAGGAGCTACACACAAAACACAACATTCTTACCCGGCGAGTGTCAGCTCTCCTGTGCGGATACGCTCATCGGTGTAGTCCGCGGTCTGCGTCACGAGCGTCGGTACGATGACGAGACGGCCCGCTGCGATGTAGCTGTTTTCCGGCGAGCTCTGGTATGACACGAATTCCGCCGACTGAAATGGGAAGGGTGTTTTGGGTACTTCTTAGTAATGCTGGAGGGCTCTCTCTCTCTCCCCACAGGGGTTGCTCCGTTGCATTTACCTCAGTGTCCAGTGGAATGCGCACTTCATGCTGCCATTTCGGTGCGAAGCTCGAACCCTGCTCGAACGTGTCCTCGAAGAGCAGCTTCCCGGCACAGGTCGGCTGGCCCCCATTGAATGTGGTAAGTGTCGGTGGACAGGGAGCAGGCGTCGTTGTCGTAGGTTTAACGGTGGTGGTGGTGGTGGAGGTCGTACTTTTAGGAGCTGCTGTAGCCTTTGTACGAATTACGGTGTGCTTCTTGTCCGTCAGCCAGTAGCCCTCGTTGGCGAACTGCACATACACCCAGTAGTAGATGATGGTACCATTCGGGAGGGCGGGTTTGTTCGTGTCGAACATCCATCGTCCATCCCCGTCCGGTGCCGTTACGTCCTCGGTGTAATCACCCTCCTCGAACTGGTCGAAGGGTTTGTTGAGGCGCGCGTGGAATGCGAACATCTGTAAGCCGGGCGTATCTGAGGAATGGGTTGAACTGCTAGAATTCGCTTCACAAACTCCGGGGCTTTTGATTCGGAATGCTTACCGGGTATGCTGGCACGGAATCCACGCATTGTCGGGTACTCGAAACGTACCGCCGGAATGGTGTAGGCCACCGTCTGCCCGACAAAGAGAAGCAATAAACTCCAGGTCCACCTCATCGTGTGTGTGTGTGTCTAGCTAGATGAACTTCACCCAGAATACGACAGAATGTCGACTTGTAATCTCTGTCACTCGCGCACAGTGTAACAAACAGAACTGCCGATGACACTTGCTCTCCTCAAAAACTGGTTTCGATCGCGACTTCGATTTGAACATCTCCCCGCTGCGCTCTTGAGAAATTAAGCCGGTTGAGATCTCTTCCTTGAAATGCATCTCCAAGGTAACGCTCTCTAGCACGCTTACGCTCAGACACTCTCCCAATTCTCGGCCAAGCAATCTAACAATCCGATCGCTCTTGCTCTATGTGATGCTGCTCCCAATGACCGTGACATTGAGAGTTCTCTCATTCTCCGTATGTTACCGGTATGCAAAGTAGACTGTTCTTTGGCGTTGTTTTATGATTATCGGGGGATCCCCATCTTGTGGGGGCATAACTGCTGAACAGCATGGGAATTTACCTTTATATTCAGAGTGTCTCATTCAATCCAAGAAAGATAGTTTAAGTCATGCTAGCGAATAAATTTGGCAGTT